>NW_027453435.1:0-27513 GCF_964194025.1 Convolutriloba macropyga | reverse complement strand
CGTGCAACATGTTAAATTGCGTCGAATACCGAAATCGGTCCTGGGCTTCTTCATTTTTACCCTGAATGTTGGACTGAGACCGCACCCCCGTTTTCATCTCGAGATCAATTCCTTTTGAAGGAAAGGATGCGTACTTGTCGTGCCTCAGTTCAGGCCTCCCCCCCCCCCCCCCCCCCCCCCGGGCGGGGGGTTGATGGGATGATGGTCTGTTGCGGGGTCTGATGATGACAGCAATGCACTCAGTGCATGTCAGCAGCGACGCGTGTGCATATGCACCTGTCAGTTACATGCAGGATAAAAGAGACTAGAGAAAGGCAAACCGCCTACCACCAAGAGGGGTAGGCGTCAGTGGCGAGAGCTATAAAATTCGCAGTGTTGCACATGCGGACGTTACAGGAAAGGTCTGGACACACCTGAGAGGCACCCCTGTGGCAGACTTGCTGAGTCCAGGCCCTAACCTGTATAGTGGACATGCCAGCAACCTGTACCCTGCCTAGCAAAAGGCAGCCCAGCCTCTCCACCGAGTCATGGAGAGGTCGACCATTAGCCTCCGCTCGATAGCTGCGGCTGCTGAGGCATCGGAGAGGTATACATTCACCCACACAAATGTACGTTAAAACTGAGTGCGCCACCCAGCGGCGAGTAAGGGGCGCAGCCCGCACAGGAGACCTGTGGGAGGACTTGCGGGGCTGCCGCAATGGCAAACAAGCTCCGGGCTGGAACCGCCATGGTTAGCTGGTCGAGAGAACCAAGGGCAGAGGAGAAGGGCATGGTGGCAGAAAGAATCTTCAAAGCTGTGCAACCTGTATCAGCCGCAGCAACGGTATGTTGGCGGCTGCAACTGTTCACACTGCTCTTGCGTGAGACACTGCAGGGTTGTCACCAAACTATGCGGTGGTGCATCCCTAACACACTACTACGCGGAACCATTGTCGTGCACGGCTGCTCGGAGAACGACGGCGTACCGCCATGGGGTCTGAGGGGGCAAGCATTCTTAAAAATCACACACTGTTTTCTTTACTTCTTTAATGGTTTTTGGATCCGCCCCGCCCAATGTAACACGGATCGTTGGCTGGAATCTGAACTGCTGTATCGCAAACAAACACAGAGAAGCAAGGCAACCTCCTCTGCATGCCAGCGGGAAGCTGCCAGCCCCTACAGCTGCATTCAAAGGACGAATGGAGACAATATCATACATTTCGAAATACTGTGCAGGTGCCTGAAAGAGCAGCGCAGGGGAGGAAGAGGCCGGCACCCCGAGCCCTCCACCTGGGCATCCACACATTAAGCTTCTTGCTCTCACGCCTTCTGGGCCAGGGCGACCCCACTGGTGGCTGCGGAGACCATTGTGCTGCTGTCAGGGAGTGACAGTTGGCTGTCTGCTTGGCTCCCCGCTGCCTTCACAGGCACGGGTATTCTGTCTGGCGTCGCCACACCGTTCTCCTCTGCGGCCTTTGCGATGCGCTGCATGGTATCAGTCCAGCCCTCGCGTACGATCCATGCGTGCAGGGCTTCGCGCATCCACTCGTGCCGCACTCGGCGGCTTGCTTCCTCCAAGCCCACCTGCAGAGAAACCCGCCAGGGCCAGTGTCAGATAGGTGACTGCTCTCCGCTTGGAACAACAAAGGGTGAGCGTGGTGCCAGGTGGTAGATGCATCCATGGAGCGAAAGAAAGGAAGGAAATGCAATGAAACAGGGAGACCAAGCCCTCAAGTCGCAAACAGAAATCAAACTGTTTCCCCACTGTGCACTCAGGGGAAAAGACAGGTGTGTGTGTGTGTGTGTGTGTGTGTGTACACGCGGTACAAGTTTGGGTTCCGAAAAGAGCCTTGCTGACACAGCATCAACAATCCTAGACGTCGTCGACGCAAGAAAAGGCAAACAGGACAACAAATGCGCGAAAACTGTGCCTCGATATTTGCTGGGTAATCTGTGTCGTGTCAGTCTGTCCCCCACATGTTCCTGGCCTCGCCCCTCTCCCCATTTTCTCTTAGGGCACAGACAATGGCAATGCCATCTGACTTTGTGCTGTGCAGATGCTGCTTGCGCGGCGTTGCTCGCATGACTTTCATCTGCAGCATGAGATGGAGGAGAGGGGCGGGTCTCACCCATTCGCGCTGGCGCTCGAGATGCTCCGGCCACTCCTCAAGCTGTTCGGTCACCTCGAGCACGTACATGTGGGCGACGCAGCGGCCCTTGTGTGCACTGCCCAGGCGCTCGTGCTTCTTGCTCTTGAAGGAGAACTCGCCCAGGGGCGGCTCCTGGAAAGCAAGGAAGCAGGGTAGGGGGTACTGTCAGGTTCATGTTGGGAAGGCCTTGGCAACGGCGAATCACTGACAGCAGTTGGTCGGCAGCTGGAGGCATGTTTGCCAAAGCCGCAACCTGCACCCTGATTCAATAAGCTGCCTAAATTATTGACTACAAGGGTTTCTGAAGCAGCAAGCGCTCAACAAAAGTGAGAGGAGGGGACAGAGAGGTGATCCTCAGAGTACCCTACAGACAGAACGTAGTTGAAAGAACCTTGGGAGGTAGGACGGAAAAACGAACTTGCCATCTGTCCAATGCCCCTGGCCTGTCCCCGATCCCTTCTCAGCCATCTTGCCAGCTAAGCGGATGGCTAAAATCCATCACTGCCAACCCGACCTTCCCTGACGCCAAAAACCGAACCACAAGCTCCCTGCCCAAAATTTCCTTGCTGCCCTGGCAAATCTGCCAAGAATAGAGCGAAGCGTGACTTACTGTGTGTGTGTGTGTGTGTGTGTGTGTGTGGAAAGCGGCGGGGGGGGGGGGGGGGGGGGTGCAACAGCGGCCGTGGGTTAAGGCGTGAGGTGGCGCACCACAAGGAGACCAAGTACACCAGCTTCTTCGATTGTCTCGCGATGAGCGGCTTCTTCGACTGTCTCATCGGACTCCCATCCACCCTGCACACGTCCCAGAAGGAACAGAAAAAGAAAAGAGAGGGGGAGGGGGGAAGGGGGGGGGTCGAGTGGGCAAAAGTCAGGCCAAGTTGTGGACAGTGCAGGGATTCGTCTGCTTCGGGGGTTTGGTGCAGGTTGTGGGGGCAGAGGATAGCACTGCGCAGCAATGGTCTCACCTTGGGAAATACCATCCCTTTGCCCCCACGGCTGCTAATCATCATCACCCGCACGTTGTCGGCAGTTCGGACGCCAGCCTCATTCCACTTCATGGGAACAGTTCTGGGTGCACATGAGGGGTCAGCTGGTGTTGAAGAGGTTGAGATGGAATGAAGAGTATCTGTTCTTGTCAGGGAGGTGTGTGTGTGTGTGTGCTTCTGTGTATGGGGAGAGGGGAAGAGGAGTGGAGAAGTTGGTGGTGGTGGTGGTGGTTGGGGGGGGGGGGGGGGGGGGGGGAGAGCACTCGGAAGGACTGGGATGGGATGAAAAGGGACGGGTAAGAGTGGATGCGTGTGTATGTGTGAGTGTGTATAGCGGCGGGGGCGGGGGGGGGGGGGGGGGGGGGGTTTGAAGACGAAGGGAAGCGAAACTTGGCCGGAGCAGGGGGGGATTTTAACCTACCCTGCAACGAGGCGGCAACCATCTTCTCCGTAGCGCTGCAGGAGTCTGCCTTGCCGTGAGTGCTTTGGGATTTCGCGGATGGAGGACTGGCTACTGATCCGCTGGAGGCTATCGTTGGAAGACGAGGGCGACACACCGGCGGGCAGCATGGCGGCGACGGCGGGCGCGGCTGCCCGTCTTCCCGGTCGAGCTCGTGTGCGGTTCTGGTGAAAGGAACTGTTAGTCTCGAGGCTAGCTGAGCTTGAGCCGCTTGCAGTAATCGCCGGCGGCGGCGGCGCTCTGGATAAGGGAGGGAAGAGTACGTGAGGGAAGCCACCTGCGGACTACAGAAAACGTCCGACCAGGTGTTTCCGCTCCGCTTTGGTGCACACGCTGGTGCGAGGCTAGCCTAGCTGTTTTGGGGCAGGATGCCTGACTCAACGCCGCTCAAGATGCTGAAGGTCAGTCTCCCTCTCGAGCCACGGTCCTCGTGAATGATCACTGCCAGAAAGAAAGGCGTTGCGCAGCTACGGACCTCCGTGTGCTTCGCGGCTGGCTGGCGGGCAAAACTCCGAGCCCTGGAGTCTGGCGGGTACAGCTCGGCTTGGCCTTGATCTCTCCCCCCCTGCTCCGCTGGGGTTATTATCGTTGCCGGACGGCCCTCGTCCGGGGCTACCGGGTTGAGCGCATTTCTCTGGTGTTGTCCGGATTCCTCGACGTACACTCCTTTCTCTACCAGAGCCGTCAGGACGCGCGGCGGAGGTGCACCTAGGGGACGAAAGCGGGGAGCTGCCTAGAGCTGTCTAGCTGGTGATAGACAGTGGGCCTCTGCGGGAGGTATGAGTCGAGGATTGGCCTCGCTGACGGCCACCGAGAAACGTCAGTGCAGCGGGACTATGGACCACTGCGAAGACAGACGCAAGGATACCGAGCGCAGGAACCGAGGCAGCGTGTGGTCGAACTAGGAGCAGTGGAACTGTGCACTTCCTATGCACAATAGAGGTTTCAGATATCTGATCGGGAAGGATATGGTTGTGGAGATGACACACTCGCCAGTCGCCTGGCCGGGTTGTGGTTGCGCAAGATGAGCTCGACGCGCAGGTGGTGTGGTACGTGCGGTGGCACGGGCGGTACTGCTGCAGTACACACTCGATTATGCTCCCCTGACACATGCCTGGATATCTGCCCGCCTGGCCAGCTTGGCCACTCACCGACCGTGATTGACAGATCATGCACGGACCGCCTGGCTGCGTCTAGGCAGCTCGCTACAGTAGTCTCCAAGTTCCAACATACTTCGAGAAATGCGCCCATCATATCTCAACACAGCTGACATCAGTCGATCACGGCCTGCGTGGGTACTTGTACGAGTGGGCAGAAATCAGCTAATTGTAGGGTAATGCAGGTACTCGTACCCTAGGCGGAGCACCTATATACCTGGCAATAACTTATGCTACGGATGAAGACGTTTTCTTCTGTACGAGTAGCAACTTTACAAGGATAAAAATAAGAAATAGTCTCTGCCCCTCACCGATAGGTCTGAGGTACGAGTACAGGCCCACAGCCTTATTTTGGACGGTCCTCGTGGGGATCCATCGTGGTTCCTCAAGCGCGAATATACAATATATTTCTGATTTTTTCATATAGAATAGTAGAATCTATCAACCCAGGACATGCTCGTAGGTAGAGCCAGCCAGGTATCTATACCAGTATCATTACTAGTACGAGTAATAACCTGGTACGTAGGCGGTATAAATTGATTACTGTACATCCAAGCCAGGCCGGGGTAAGGCAGCAGCCGCCAGCCAGCAGTGAAGCTCATGTGGTACGACTCGAGTAGTAGGGTACGACTACGAGGGAGGAAAAAATTCGAGAGATTTCCCACGAATAGTCGTCGAAATCATGCACCATGGATGTCGCCATCTTGCATGATAAATGATTCTCGACGCTTGTTCGTGATGAAGATCAGGATATTCTGCAGTTTTGCTGAAATCATTCGGGGATACCTCACGAAGTAATTGGAATCTACCGATAACATCACGGAATGCTATTCGAGCGGGCACGTACTTCCGAGCCAGATCGATGCACGCGCACGTCCTTGTTGCAAATAGCTACAGTACGCTTATTTGTATACCTACTATACCTGGCTAGTGGCTCTCCAGGGAGGGTACTTTTATTACCCTGGCTGCTAATAATTATAATTAGCGACCTACTACGGGTACCCTAGCTAGGGATATATATTGTGGGACGGAGATATCCTTAGCACATTGTACTGTACTATAGATAGTAGTTTGTACATCGCAGAGTCTACTAGCTAGAGTCCATAAAAGAGAGCTTGGGGCCGGACGGCGTCCGGCCGTCACTCGTCACTCGTATTACATAGTTGTACATAGTGCACGGTACCGTAGTCCGTATCACCGTATGTACATGAGAGCCCGGGGATCAGGAGTGACTCAGCATCAACGTTTCTGGCACAGGCGCACAGCTCAGGGATCAAGACGATTAAATATTTCATCACCCGGATAGCCAGAAGCGTTAACCTCGATTCTGATTCCCATGCCTGGTCACGCTGGGCCGCTCAATCATCAATGTGACTGGATATTAGTACGTCTGCTGTACCAATGTCACCAAGTGATCGAAACGAGTATTATAATAATAACAGGATATATGCTTTTATAATACATACGTGTGTCTACAGCCTACAGCCGTCCACGAACCGAATCATATCAGATATTCGCAGATGAGATATGGCAGTAATCGTTATTCCCCTATAAGAATGGACGTCTGGGTTCCGTAACCCCACTTATGAGATGTTAGGCACCTACCAGTTACCAGTACGAGTAAGGTACCTACCCAAATGCAACATACGTGGACATGGATCACTGTTCATAATTTTTAAAAGGGATGGATAAGATGGATAGATAATAGATAGGAGATACCTCTAGACCCTAATATTACTGACATTTGTGATTATTATAATTAGTATCGAATCTTCAGACGAGCTGGCGAGGCCGGGATACTACGGTGGCTCCAGATCTGTACTCGTAGTTCTCGTATCGCTAAAATATGGATAATAATTAGTTAGTACTAGTAGCCACCTAGAGCCACTGCTAGAGTATTGTAGCTAGCTAGAGCAGTCAGTCAGTCGATCAGTCTTTACACCCGTCCTTTCAGGGAAATTCCCGGACGAAGGGCCCACCGAAATGAGAATCTGGGGGATACAGAGATGATCAGTCAGTCCGTACTTCCGTAATCGTTCTGGTTCAAGGGCTTAACCACACACATCGGCTACATTTTGCCGGAAAGTTCACGATACTGGGTCTAGGACTAGTCGCGAAAGTTAGGTTATCCAGACCTATCCTTTCGTCGAGCGGTGTTGTATTTTGTAGAAGTACAGGTGTCGTGGCGAGAGTAGCGACCACCAAGACAGGGGTAGAAAACCCCATCAAGACCCAAGAAACCCGCGGGAAGGGACAAGTACGTGACGGACGTGCCCAAGGTCCGCGGCCCAGCTGAAGACGAAGCGTCAGCTGGCTGTTGCTAGCTGCAACATTTTCGTTTTATTTTATTTTCCTTGTTACACTGTTAAACTACATCGTGTACTTTACACAGTGTTTTGCTTTGCTATGTTTCACGCCTGCGGGCGCGTTGTTTGTTTGATCGTGTTTCTTGTGATAGAAATACTCCGAAAATAGTTCAGCCCAAGCAGAAGCTTGGAGACTGAACCTGCTTTCAGACTCATTGTGTTTCAGCCGGCCCAAGACAGGGTCCGGCAATCAGTTTGTAAACCTTTACCATTTCGTATGAGTTGCGGATCGTGATTGGGAGGAGAGACAATTCAGCGGACAGGGATCGGAGCGCGCGCGGAACATCATCGGCACGCGGAGCACTTACAGCGGTGAACCTTTCGCCCGCCCTTGCTTGCCTCGTTCCGAACGCATGTCTTCCCGCGGTGCTCCTGTGAGTGTCCGTCCCGTCGGCTCCGTCGATCATCGAACCCTGTCTGGGACACAATTCGTCGGGTAAAGGCATTTCATTCGATTGTTGGCAGAGTGTCGCGAGCGAGGCATCCTATCGCTCCATCAACGAAACCCCAAACCGTTTCGGGGACCAAGGTGTGCTATTGCCTGTTGATGTCGGCCATCGTTGCGTTCGAGTGACCTGTTTGCCAATTCCCATATGAATATGACGATGCGTGATATCGGTGACGCGATCCGTTCGGAGAGACTTGCGTGAGCGATCGAACGGCTTGCATTGGGATCTCATGGGCCCCACATAGACGCGTGCACCGACCGGGTTGACCGACGGCCAGTAGCGAGCAAACGCCAAGCGGTACCGACGAAGCGGTATTCCCCAGAGCGACTGCTATCGACCCGATCGAGGAGGCCAACCCGATTCGAACATTGAGCAGCAGTTTCCGTCCTTTAGGAACGAATCGATTAGATTTTCCAAGCTTCAGGCGTGAAAGACACGCCGATCAGGAAGATAGTTTCCGCACCTTCGCGGACAAGCACATCCCATCTCTGATTGGGGTGGACGCGGGCAGATCGTGCTCTCCCGCGACCTTGAGACCGATTCTCGACCGAATAGCGGAACACCAAGGATTCCGCTAGAACCGATCGAGATGTTGATCTAACTCACCGACACGTTTCCTCGGTGATATCAGATTGGAGGCTGTGCTCTAAGACAAGACACAGCTGCTACTTGTGACTGTTCGGGCCACCAACGGTCCCAAGCAGTCCAGAGGCAGGGCAATCAGCTCTTTCCACACCCAGGGTAAATCAACCCTACAACGTTCAGTCTCCAAGCTTTTGCTTCGTTCAAGAGCCCAGGCTCGACAAGCAAGAAGAGAAGGAGCTGGAGTGAGTTCATCAGGAGCGGCGCCTGAGACAGCAACGAGTTCTGTGGAGCGTCAGCATGGAGCCTGAGGACAGGAAAGGCAGGAGCCGGCAGGACCTGCCCAGCCAGACCGTGAAGGTCTACCGCCTCAACGGGAGCAGTGGTCAGATATACCAGTGGCTCCAAGACGTTGTGAGGAGGCACAACACTTCGTCGGCACTGCTACGTGCCGCCAGCCCGGAGTACGACTATGTCAAGGTGAAGGGCCTGATCATGGGACACATGGACCCAGGGCTCGCAGTCACCTTGGACAAGCGACTGACCAGCAGGAACAGGGGAGTGGAGTACTCTGAGGACGACCCCACCGGTGGTTACGAGTATGACCGCATCATCGATCAAGGGGACGGGGAGGAAGGACAGCGCATCTGGCGTCCTCTACCCTGCGCCGTGACCGGGATATCGGTCGACCGTCCTGACGGGGCTCCAGTCAAGCCCCAGGCTCCTACAAGGCCAATGCAACACACTCGGGAAAGCATGGAGGAGTACCGCAGTGACATTGCTATCTACCAGTTCGAGATCAAGCAGTATCGCGAACAGATGGACGATTATGAGAACGACGTGGCTCGCCATCAGTTGGCGGACATTGCTCGTTACATCACCAAGAGGGAGCAGCCCCAGAACGAGACCACGATTCTGCGGCGCCTCAAGAACAGGAGTCCCCATGAGATGGATTCCAACGAGAGCCAGTGGGCCTCAGCCTGGGCCATATATGAGTCGCGTCCCCGTGGATGTCTTCTGACGGTCAGGGAGGTCATCGATGCCATTGGCTCAGATGTGTACGACCACATCCCGGGATGCCGCGGCATGTGGAATGCGTACGTGCGTGGGACCAAGGAGACCTTCGGGTACAGGCTCGGAGGAGTGGTGTCTACACTAGACAACACGGAGAGGCTCCTGGATTTCAGCACCATCAAGATCAAGACAGCCGAGCAAATCGGACTGTATGCCAGGCAGGCAGACAGTGAGCGCGTCAGGGCACCGCCAGGAAAGGAGAATCCAAGAGAGCAGAGGGGCAAGAACAGGCCCAATGCTAGGACCCTTTCAAGGCCCTGCCGTCACTGTGGAGGAGATCACCTCGACCCTGAATGCCCGACCATTCGAGGAGACGGCAAGAAGCCGCAGGCCAAGAGGGAGCTCGGGAAGAACCCCGTCAAGGATGAGCCTGGGGCATCGAGGCCCCGGGACTTGAAGTGCTCCGGGTGCGGCAAGCGAGGCCACTCCGTGGAGACCTGTTGGAAGCTGCACCCCGACCTGGCGCCGTCCAGGGGGAAGGACCGTTCCGTTGAGCAGGGCTCCAAGACCGTCCAGGTGGCCGACAAGCCAGCCGAGTCCAACATGACCTACGCCAAGAAGGCGATCGCCGGCATGGGCATGGGGCGTACGTGCGGATTCATCGGCGAGGCGTTGAACGTGGTGAACGACGTCGACACCTACGCAGCTGTCGCCAAGAAGGCCATGTTATGGCATTCAGATCCCGCCAGGCGTGGACACGAAGTCTACGCAGGGAGGACCGCCGACAGACCGGTTAGTGAGGTCGCGGCCCGAGCCAGAGCCAGCCGGCTGCCCGCGTCTTTTCGTCCAGTGACGCCGGGACCGGCGGCGGGGGAGGTGGTGGAGCGCAATCAGCCCATCAGAGAGGCAGAGCTCAGCGCCATCAACCACAGAGTGGTGGCGGCCGTTCGAGGAGCATCCGCCAAGACCATCCCCATGTCAGATGTCGCGGCGGGTTTGTCTCGCGAGGAGGCTCAGAGCATCATTCGCGGGTACTTCCGTGACGAAGGGGAGACTTTGGAGGACTCCCGTTTCAAGAACAAGATCGAGGCTGGACTGCAGAAGGGGGGAGTTCATCTCTCGCTGAAGGAGTGTGTCCGGTTCGGATCAAAGATAGCGGGGATGGTGATCTCCGCTATACGACAGGAGCTGGGGGTGGACTTGGACGACCAGGTCGCTGCCCCCCAGGGGGCCGGTGGCGACACAGCGCCCGCCGCTTTTCAAGTGAGTGGCCTCGGGACAACAGAAGGACCCCGAGGAAAGTCTCAGGAGATCCGGGTGGTGGACGAAGTCACCTGGCCGATTGCTCGAGTGGACACGACTGGCGTGACCTTCAAGATGAACGGCGTCGTGGTCGACGACGTCGTCATGGACACGGGCAGCTCCTACTTCGCCATCATGCCGCAGAGCATGATCAAGGACTGGTCCTCGGTGATTGAAGACCCAGGTCTGCCGAGCACAGCCAGCAGCGCCCATGATGGGGACAAGGTGTTCCGCAGCAAGGAGAGGGTCAGGATGGAGCTCAACCCTGCGGTGGGCAGTGGACGTCTGATGATCGACACGTTCGTCCATTACATGCCAGGCAACGTTCCCGACCTTCTGATCGGAACTGGATTTTTCCTGGAGTATCACGCCCGAGTGGACGTCACAACCAACAGCCTGATCTACTACCCAGATGCGGTACAGGCGTATGTCCAGCCGGGACGGGCCCCCAGAGGAAGGCAGTGTTCCTTCCCGCTCCTGATGATGCCGGGAGACCGTGTGGCTTACCGTCGCATTCAGCAAGCTACCAACGACAGGTACCAGAAGTGGTCTGGCCTGCAAGTGACTGCGGGAGCGGGGGAGGCTCATTTCCTGGAGGGTCGCCAGCCAGCGCGTCCGACTACTCCGCAGCAGAAGGAGGAGACCAAGTTGGGGAAGCCGCAGGCCGGTGTTCTGCGAGGCAGCCGCAACGAGAAGGGCTGGTGGTGGCCTGAAGTGATGCCGAGGCCTCATCCGGATGATGACCCTTACCTGCCGACCAAGTTGGTCGAGGAGGGGATTGAGCCCAACCCAGGACCGGTCAGGAGCAGCAGTGGGGAGTCTGAGAACATGACGCCGCCCCGCAGCATGACCAGCGAGCCGACGCGAAGGAGGAGGCAAGCCAGTCACAGCCCGGGTGACAGGCGCCCGTCCGCCCGGTCAGTCGGAAGATCTTCGACGCGGACAACGCCCCGGGGGCGCCCGCGACCGTTCATGACGACGGTGATGACCCGGGAGGAAGAGCGGAACCTCTCGGAGTTCGGAGCCCCGAGGAACCGTCCCCCAGTCAGATCCAGATCAGACGTTGCACCGGAAGGAGGGGGCGCAGTCGCCGGAGGAATGCCCCCGGAGGGAGGACCCTCCGATGAGGAAGGAGATGCGGCAGATTGGCCGGAAGGACACGGCGGGCCGCCAGGGCCCGGAGGCGACCCCGACCCTGATGATCCGGGCGATCCAGACGAGCCGGGTGACCCCGCGCCGCAGGGAGGCGCTGCAGCAGTGTCCGGACAAGACTGGTCAAGGGCAAACCACCTGGCTGGCGAACTTCAGCACAGTACCCTGTGGGCCCGACTCCTCACGGGACGCGCCCCGCTTGGCCAGGGAGCCGTACAGAGGATGGCGAACTTGAACCATAACACTCTCACTCGCCAACAACATCAGACTCTTGTGCTGAACGCGCAGGAGAGAGTGCTGGCCCCGACCGAGCCACTGATACAGACAATCAGGGCCATGGTGGGGGAGAGATTTCCGGTGGAGGAAGTACTGCGCCGGTGCTGGCAAGACACGAGCACTTTTGCTCATATTGTCTTGCTCATCATCTACTTGAGCAGACCAGGAAGGAACGCTCCGTTGAGGAGCCGACTGTTCAATTACTTTTCCCAGTACCTGTGGCTTCATCGGTCGCCAGCCCTCCATAGGTACTTGGCGAACCATCAGCAGTTCGACCGACTGAGGCGACCCAACTGGAGCATTGATCTCACCGCCAGGAGTGTCCACGTGGTCGCTGAGTTCGACGAGCTCTTTCAGGCAGCCAACGGGGGAGATCTCACTCATTTTGGCGCCATGGCCAGATGGTGGGGGATCAGCGAGGAGGACATGAGCCAGATGGTGACTGAGTGGCAGGGACCAGACTGGAGCCTTGAAGTCCTGTACCCCGCACGCCCATTACCTATGGGCCCGATAGACACGGCTCAGTTTCAGCGGACCCATCAGCTTCACCTTCACCCAAGGCAGCGCCAGTGGAGCGTCGTCGATTGGGGCAACCAGGTGGAGGAACTCGTGTACACGGCACAGGGAGCCAAGATCTCCAGCCAGTGGGTCCGTCTGATGATTACAGATGAGCGAACCGCCCACGCGGTTTTGTCCCGTTACAAGGCAGGGTCCAGAGACATGTGGAGGGGAGAACCTAATGCCGGGGGCCACAGTTGGCTCCCGGGTAAGCTGGTGGAGCTTGACCCCCAGGAAGTCGGATGGCCGAGCAAGAATCCCCGCAGGAGGACTGCAAAGGAGATCTTGGAGGCAGTTCTGAACACCGACACCCAGTATGCGGACGACACTCAGAGGTTGAAGGTGCTGGAATGGGCTCGGTGTCATGACCTGGGAGATGACAGCCGTGGAGAGACGCGACGATGGTTCCCTGGTCAGGGTCCATACGGCTCGGATCGTCCTGAGCGACCACGATTGCATCTACCTGGCCGACAAGTTCAAGGAGCGCCTCGCGGGTAGCCGGATGGTGTGGGCATCCCTGGGAAAAGTTTGGGACGCAATGGACTCGTTCCACCTGATGGTCCCCTCTTACCCGCCGGGTTTGAACCTTCAAGTGACTACGTACCCAGGAACCCCGGAGAACACCGGAGTGACCCAGGTGGTTAGGAACGTGTGGTACGTCCACCACCACACCAGGGACGCCGCCATCGACCACCTCCGGAGGGCCAGGAGGAAGGATGTGGTGCCAGCGAGTGACGCGCGCGGCAACGGGCAGCAACCCGAGTTAACCCCTGAGCTGTTAGGCGAGAAGGTGGATTGGGAGCCCGACCAGCACATCGACAACGAAGAGTATTGGCGCCACTTTGACAGTGGGAGGCCGTACTGGGCTATGGACGATGGCTGGGAGGTTGTCGTTCGTCCGCCAGATTACGAGGAGAGCGAGGCTGAGAGCCTCCCACACCCGAGGTGGAACAGTGGGGGACGCCGGAAAGCCAATCCGAAAAGCTTCTACGGGCGGATGGACAGGCCAGAGGCGCCAAAGTCACCGCCAGGACCGCCAGGGTTACCAGATGATGATTCATCTGACGAAGATGATGGTGGCGGCGACGTGCCAAGAAGTGAGGGCAGTTCCCCGCCCGCGCCGAGACCAGAAGGCGGTCCACCAGGGGCGAGAGGGGAAAGCAGCCGGTCGGCTAAGCAGCCTCGGCAAGCGCCGCCTGGCGATGACCCGAAGGGGAAGCGCCCCAGGCAGGAGGGACTCAAGGGAGGTCCCAGGAGCTTCGCAACCAGGAGGCGGAGCCGCCGCAGTGGCCTGTCTGAGACCGGCAGGTCCCCTCGTCCTACAGCACGGCGCCAAAGGGCGCCCGACCGAGATGTTGAGGCGAGGCAGTCCTGGATCATCAGGCGGGGCAGCCGACTTACATCTGACGAGTGGATCCGAGCAGGGGTCCCACAGTGCGTCCAGATCATCCAGGGAGCCGCAGCTCCAGACCGGACGTATCGCCAGAGGACCGGCTATGCGCCTCCCCCTGTGGGGAAGAGCAGACCAAAGCAGACTGGGTCAAAGGGGGCCGAGCCACGGCTGGAGGAGGCCACCGGCGGTACAGCCGTTGAGCGCCCGATCAAACGCTCAGTTCAAGCGCATGGCAGCCCAGTAAGCATGGCGGCCAGGCCAACCTTGTCCCAGTGGTGGCCGCTTTTCAGCATCATGTGCTTCATCATCGGCTACATCGCCCCGCATCTTCCTCAGTTGCTCATCATGTCCGGAGACGTGGAGCGGAACCCGGGCCCGACAGGGGAACCCGCGGTCAGCCAATGGGAGGAAGTGTTGGCATCTCTGGAGGAGTGGGCGCCGACAGCGTCCAGCTTGTATAGCCAGCCACCCCCATTTCTCAAATGGTTCCTGCCGTCATGCGGGGACGTTGAGACCAACCCCGGGCCACACTTATTAGACTCCATCACCTCATGCGTGCCAGACTCCGTGAAGAGTTGTGATCACTCGTCCTCAGTAGAGAAACAGATTGCAACAGATCAACAATCTGAGTCCCTCAGTCTGGGCCCATATGGGTGCATGATTGGACATGGGGTGCATGTGTGGCAGAGCGGTGTTGAGGTGCGCCGCGAGAGAAAGGGGACCATCGGTATTGATCAGCCTATCAGTCAGTTCCAGTCGGACCAACTGCATCCAGACGGGCTGATCAACTATGCGGTCAGGGACATCAGGGTGGTGGACCGGTACTTTATGCCGAGCGTGCCGATCACTCTGGTTGAGTCATGCGCGTTGACTATGGCCGGGCTGCGAGCGGCCTTGGAGGAGGGTGTGCATGTGAAGAAGTATGTCTATCAGGATACGTGGCATCTGGCGCGAGATTACATCCCACAGATGCTGGACGTGCTACATCAGCATTACCCCATTCAGCTCCCGAAGAGTGCCATCTCGCGGGCACTGTTGGAACTCCCCATGGACCTGCACAAAACCACTCCCAGACATTGGGAAACGGTGGGTCAGGTGGACTTGTTCATCGCGGGCGGAGAGTGCCCACCGTTCAGCCAGGCATCCGGAAAGGCCCGGGGGTATGAGGACCCGCGAGCGCATGTGACGCCAGCGTTGGTTGAGAACATATGTTATCTGTACGACGTCCAGAGAAACATGGGGGGGGATTGGTTACATTATGGAGAATGTGCCAACAGCCGTGTTCGACCCGGTCAACCGTGCCATGCTGGGATCCCCAGTGGTGATGAACGGGGTGCCACTAGGATCAGTGTCCAACAGGCGCACCGCCATCTGGCAGAATTTGTTAAGGCGACAGAGCCTATACCACAGATTCCAGAGCCGACCAGATAAGCCAGTAATCACCCTTCGGAAATTCCTGAAGGACTTCCCAGGGTGGTCGCCGCAGGAGGCGTTGGCTGATGTGACAGTCAAGTACAACGCCGACGGAGTCCACCGCATCCTGCCTAAGGCTATGGCTAGGCAGGACACCCACACTATGCGAGATTACCAGGGCAGGCCGGGGGCAGGAAAGCTGATCTTCAATGGCCAGCCTGAGCGCCCGACAGCTGAGATCAAGATCAGATCAGTGGGAGGAGACCCAAGGCATTTCTCCCACATTCCCGAGGAAATCCAGCACACCATCATCGGGAAGTCCATCGACGTCGACATCCTGAGACACGTAATCAGGTGGGGGCAAGAGGAAGCTCATCAGGACCCGTTCCCGGGGCAAGGCGGTGAGCAGCAAGCCTGGTTGGTGGACCCAGTGGCGGACGAGGCCAACGGGGGTAACAAGCTGGCCCCCACGGTAGTCTGCGCGCTGATGTATCTGGCGGCCTGGGCCCGGTCTGGGGGCATGTTAGGCGAGGCGGTGGCCAGGACGATCCTGTCCAGTGTTGCAGCCGCTACGGAGGCACCTTCAGACACACCGGCCTCATACGAGGTGGAGCCCAGTAACCCCAGAGCCGTGGACTGCGCCCAGGAAGGCGACTATGTGGAAGTCCCCTCAGAGAAGATGGAAGGGGTGTCATACCGCATGGGTACCACCCTTACCACTGAAGACCAGCAGATGGCCAAAGGGGCCATGGACTCCATGGGAGAACTGTGGAGTATGTCCAAGAAAGATTTGGGCAGAGTCAAGAACTATGAGGCTACTGTGGATATTAAGGGTAGCCCTATCAGGCGGAAAGGATACCGACTGAGTCACGGCGAGCAGGAATTCCTGGACGACTGGTGCCAGCAGATGTTGAAGGCAGGGGTGATCGAGCCGTCCAACGCAGAGTGGGCAGCGGCTACTCTACTGCCGCCTAAGAAGGACGATGACGGTCAGTGGACAAGCCGCAGGGTGGTTCACGATTACCGCCCGCACAATCTGCAGACAGACCAGCTGGCATATGTGGTTCCAACCACACAGGAGATACTGCAGGAGACCGCCGGTCATCAGTGGTATACAGTCTGCGACATCAGGGGGGCGTGCAACACGCTACCCATCCGGATGGACCATAGGGATAAGACCTCTTTCTGGGGGGTGTCGAATCTCTACAGATATACATGCATGCCCATGGGGCTGAAGAATGCGGGTATCTCCTGGCAAAGGTGTATCGACTCCATTCTGCAAAACGTGCAACGAGATGCGCTAGAGGAGTTGAACAAGGTCAGACGTTCCGAACAGGAGGAGCCCCTTTCAGAGCTATCTTACAAGTCAGGAGTCAAGGCATATGCGGATGACATAGTCATCTACAGCGATGGATCTTTCGCCGAACATCTGCTGATGGTCCTGGTGGTTTTCGGCCGACTGAGGAAGGAGGGCATCAAGCTGGTGCCCGGAAAGATGAGACTAGCCGTGGACCGCGTAGCTTTTCTCGGACACTATATCTCCAAGGACGGCATCGCCCCCCAGATGGACAAGGTCCAGGCGATCAAGGATCTTGCGGCACCGGTAGGAGTACCAGCGCTGAGGTCGTTCCTGGGGATGGCTCAGTACTACGCCCACTTCATTCCGAAATTCGAGGACATGAAGCGACCACTGACCCAGTTGGTCAGGAAGAACGTCAAGTGGAAGTGGGGCGAGGCTGAGCAGACAGCATTCGAGGAGATTAAGACAGCATTGACTACCGCACCTGTCCTAGCCACTCCGGACTGGGACAGGACATTTTATGTACACACCGACTGGTCCAAGAACGGCAGCGGTTATGTTCTCTGCCAGAAAGACGACGAGGGCAGGGAACGAGTCATCGCCTACGGTTCGTCAGTCAACAACGACGCCGAGGCAAATTACTCGTCATACGAGGGCGAGTTGACCGCGGTCCGCAAGGCATTGAAGGCCTTCAGATACTGGATCGACCGCAGGCATTTTGTGGTAGTTACCGACCATCTTCCGCTGTATTGGCTGCTGACCACACCCAACTTGCGGGGGAAGTTTGCCAGGATGGATGTGGAACTCTCAGAGTATGAGTTCACCATTCAGCACCGAGAGGGGGCAAAGCACCAGAACGCGGATGCGCTCAGCCGACTCAAGACAGTCCCTGATATGGGGGCAACGCTGCTATCTCACCGCATGGTGGAGGCACCGACATGGGTGCTGCAGCAGGCAGCATCGCAGGTTCTGGTGACTTGCCTGGCAACCCTCACGTTCATGACAAACACTTCTGACATCTGGAGCTCAGAGGAAGATGTTGAAAGAGTCAAAGGCGCGGGCCGAGCACAAGCGGCCCTGCCAGAACAGTTGTCCGAGTATGTCTGGGATGGTGAAGCCATGTGGCGACACATGC
This sequence comes from Convolutriloba macropyga, assembly GCF_964194025.1. NCBI lineage: Eukaryota > Metazoa > Xenacoelomorpha > Acoela > Convolutidae > Convolutriloba > Convolutriloba macropyga. Next base: position 9,841 of record NW_027453435.1, on the reverse strand, counting down.
CGTCGGGATACAAATTACAGGTCCCGCCGCCCCAGCAGAGGAAACAGATACTACACAGGCTACACCAGGAGCATGGCCACATCGGGCGAGGGCGCCTTTACGCCCTGGCAACCCAGTGGTACTGGTGGAGAGGCCTGTACACGGACGTCAAGCAGGTCGTCGGGCAATGTTCGGCATGCGACCGGGCTAAGAACACAGTCACATTCCGGTCTCCTGAGCTGAACTCACTACCTGTCAGACCGATGTTTTATCGCGTGTCTTTGGACTGCGCGTCCAAGCTGCCGAACACCAAGAGCGGATATGTCGGCGTCCTGATCATGATAGAGAGCATGAGCAAGCACGTCGAGCTCGTATCTCTGAAGAACATGACGGCAGCAACAACCGCGCAAGCCTTCAAGGACAGGATACTCCAGAGGGTGGGTGCACCAGCAGAGGTCGTGACAGACAATGGTCCGGAGTTCAAGGGAGAGTTCAGCCTCCTGATGAACAAGAAGAACATCCGGCATGTCTACACACCTTCCGACCATCCTCAGGCGAACGGAGCTGTGGAGCGCATTGTGCAGGCACTCAAGAAAGCCCTGCGCGCGTACGCAGCCAGCGACAGCGTCAAGACCAAGTGGGATACACTGATCCCAAACATCCAATTTGGATACAATGTCACACCCCAAGTGAGTACAGGATTTAGCCCGTACTACATCATGTATGGCAGACTCCCGCTATTCCCAGCACAGTACAGGGCACAATTCGAGGAGCCCATCGACCCGGAGGACTGGGAACAGCTGCACCATTTTATTGCAGAAAGGGCGCAGCTTTTGGCACAGGTTATGCCGACCGCCATGGAGAATCTGATAGCGGCCCAGGAGAGAGACGCTAACAGATACAAGGAGCTGCGCAGCGGCGGCCGAAAGAGGGGCCAGGCCCGGTTCCAAGTGGGCGACTTTGTCTATTACAAGTGGCAGACTCGCACTACCCTGGAGTTGGGCGTCAGCAGGCACATCCTACGAGTCAAACGTGTGCTGCCCCATGATGTCCTGGAGTTGGAAGGCTCAGATGGGCGCACCAAGCGCGTGCACTCTTCCAACTGCCAGCGCTGCCGCGTTCCCCAAATCTACCGCTCCAACCAGACGGTGCAGTGGTCATGCCGATGCCTGGCGTGCCCGGAGGGAGAACATCAAGCTATCGTGTGTGACTCATGTGAGCAAGTATACCATGTGGACTGTTTGCCACTGGTTCCAGATTTTCCAGCGGATGCGAGATGGTGGTGCCCAAGATGCGCGCAGCGGTCAGCAGCACAAGCAGCCTTCCAGACTAACGCCATCATCATGGGATCATATATTGACCCGTTCACATCAAGACACACTTATCAGTTTCGCCAGCCACACGAGGAACACCACGTATCGTTGGCGAAAGGGGGCAACGGTATGTCCTATTACGGGTCAAGGCCGACCGCCCACGTACCAATTAATGTGGTACGTCTGGTCAACACACTTCCTACGACAGCTGTCGTGGCGAGAGTAGCGACCACCAAGACAGGGGTAGAAAACCCCATCAAGACCCAAGAAACCCGCGGGAAGGGACAAGTACGTGACGGACGTGCCCAAGGTCCGCGGCCCAGCTGAAGACGAAGCGTCAGCTGGCTGTTGCTAGCTGCAACATTTTCGTTTTATTTTATTTTCCTTGTTACACTGTTAAACTACATCGTGTACTTTACACAGTGTTTTGCTTTGCTATGTTTCACGCCTGCGGGCGCGTTGTTTGTTTGATCGTGTTTCTTGTGATAGAAATACTCCGAAAATAGTTCAGCCCAAGCAGAAGCTTGGAGACTGAACCTGCTTTCAGACTCATTGTGTTTCAGCCGGCCCAAGACAGGGTCCGGCAATCAGTTTGTAAACCTTTACCATTTCGTATGAGTTGCGGATCGTGATTGGGAGGAGAGACAATTCAGCGGACAGGGATCGGAGCGCGCGCGGAACATCATCGGCACGCGGAGCACTTACAGCGGTGAACCTTTCGCCCGCCCTTGCTTGCCTCGTTCCGAACGCATGTCTTCCCGCGGTGCTCCTGTGAGTGTCCGTCCCGTCGGCTCCGTCGATCATCGAACCCTGTCTGGGACACAATTCGTCGGGTAAAGGCATTTCATTCGATTGTTGGCCGAGTGTCGCGAGCGAGGCATCCTATCGCTCCATCAACGAAACCCCAAACCGTTTCGGGGACCAAGGTGTGCTATTGCCTGTTGATGTCGGCCATCGTTGCGTTCGAGTGACCTGTTTGCCAATTCCCATATGAATATGACGATGCGTGATATCGGTGACGCGATCCGTTCGGAGAGACTTGCGTGAGCGATCGAACGGCTTGCATTGGGATCTCATGGGCCCCACATAGACACGTGCACCGACCGGGTTGACCGACGGCCAGTAGCGAGCAAACGCCAAGCGGTACCGACGAAGCGGTATTCCCCAGAGCGACTGCTATCGACCCGATCGAGGAGGCCAACCCGATTCGAACATTGAGCAGCAGTTTCCGTCCTTTAGGAACGAATCGATTAGATTTTCCAAGCTTCAGGCGTGAAAGACACGCCGATCAGGAAGATAGTTTCCGCACCTTCGCGGACAAGCACATCCCATCTCTGATTGGGGTGGACGCGGGCAGATCGTGCTCTCCCGCGACCTTGAGACCGATTCTCGACCGAATAGCGGAACACCAAGGATTCCGCTAGAACCGATCGAGATGTTTATCTAACTCACCGACACGTTTCCTCGGTGATATCAGATTGGAGGCTGTGCTCTAAGACAAGACACAGCTGCTACTTGTGACTGTTCGGGCCACCAACGGTCCCAAGCAGTCCAGAGGCAGGGCAATCAGCTCTTTCCACACCCAGGGTAAATCAACCCTACAACGTTACGGTATGTCCTATTACGGGTCAAGGCCGACCGCCCACGTACCAATTAATGTGGTACGTCTGGTCAACACACTTCCTACGACACAGGTACACGGCGGGACCCGAAGACGGCATCGCAGGCCTTGTACGCGAAAGTACTTCATACTCGGTGAATCATCGCGTGATTCTTGGGCTTAAACCATGTTGTTTCATACCATGGGCGTAGTCCATCCAACTGTACTGCATGTAGGATTTTAGGTACCATCATATATCCGAGCAAGCTGGGATGACACCGAAACCTGGAGCCAAACAACCTGGCAAGTGGCAACCTTGAGCCAGAGGAAACGGTCAAAATCGGGGACTTGAACCGAGTACCTCGCAGACGTGAGCCTCACGCCTTCCCGTTGGAGCGACCCAACCCTGAGAGCTTCATGTCAAATTTTAAGAAGGCTGAAGGGGAGACGGTAGCTGTACGGGTACCCCATGCAGTCGTACCGGTACTCGTACTAGTACTCAATTGCGTCGCATGCCTGATCCACGCATATGAGGTACTCGTACCCGGTCCAGCCCCAACCCACCTACTAGCTTGCACCCACGAGACACGAGTATCCTTCCTAGAGAGTACCTAGAGGGTATCCTTCTAGCTGTGTTGCTGCCCTCACCAGTGCAGCATAATACATCTGGGCGCTGATGTATCATACATGGTATACTACGTATTTTTGATGTTGGAGTATAATACGTATAATACATACATGCGTCTTTGCGCATGTGGCACAAGCAGCCGGTACTGCAATTAAGTACTTACGCCGTTCAGTGAGAGCTCATACTGTTGCTGATAGGTATGCCTGTAGGGTGTAACAAACTAGCTCGTTCCAGGCTGCTACCAGTAGCCAACCTAGAGATCACCGTCACATGATTCATGGGCCTTCTTCGAGTCTTCCTCCTCATCATCACTAGCTGATCAGTTGGGTGGCTTGGTCGACTAATAGCATCTAGCTACTGTGTGATGACTGTTAGACTCCAACACGTCGTGGCAGGGATGCCACTTCTAGCCCAATCCGTATCCGCCATTGCCATGGCAGCGTTTAGCTTGTAGTTCATTTGCAGCTTGACAAGCTTCAACCTTCTCATGAGCACGGCTGGCTCGGGCCCAGCGGACTATCGCTGGGCAGTACCAGTGTCTACACCGTATACTACACGACATCCTGACGAATATGTATTATACACGTATACTACGTATTTTTGGGGTGTGATGTATAATACGTATGATACGTAGGATGCTGCACTGGCCCTCACGCCTGTGCCCTGTCAGTTGTCACCAACCTCTCACTTGTACGAGTAGGTACCTGCCCGTGGCTCTGGCCCCCCGGCCTGTAACGATCCACACACCTACAGTACTCGTAGGGTGTACTCGCGAACCCTAGCTGGGGCACCGTAGCCTTCCAAGTTCCAGTACCCTGTACCAGTACTAGTACTGTACGTGTAGGAGAAACCGGGTACGGCTGCACACATGAGATCTTGATGCATATTGAAAGACAAAGCTGCTGTTGCGGAATGCAGCGCCACATCCTCAGGAGCCTCCCTGTGATGGTGCCCCCCCCCCCCCCCCCCCCTCTCGTCAGCAAGATCAGTAATTGTATTCAGGAACAGTGAATTCCGTCTTCTGCATATCAGTCAGACAGATAGGGGGGGGGGGGGGGGGGGGTGGGCGACAAAGGCACGGAAAATGGCATGCGTCCACATGGATTTGACCGCTTTTCACAGCACCAAAGGATCTATCAGTAGCATGCACACTCTGCCGTTCTGACTGTGGTCACTGCACTTGAGCTTCCCAAGGCACAGCCATCAAATGTTAAAAGTGGTGATCTCATTTCAGGAACCTGGGCTCGTTCTACTGCGTGCCGGTCTCGTGTCAGTTTGGAGCCGAGGACACCTGTGCCAACATCTGCTGAACGGTTTCTCATGCCTTGAACCATACTGTGGCTTGAAAGTGATGAGCGGGCTCTCGGTGGGTCGTCTACCTCCGGCCCAGGAGCTGTGCCGACCGTGTGCCCGGCAAGTCCATGAAGTGCGACAGGAGCACAGCTTCACCACACTCACCTCGCCGTCAGCATTGCTAGAGTGGCGGAGGGAAGGCTGGTCTAGAGTGCCATCAGGGAGCATGTGCTGTGGGGGCCAGCATGAGCGATCGTCAGCAAGCGGAAAACAGGACACATGTGAGGCAAAGTATGAACACCACAATAGGATTAAGACTGCTGGGAGCTGGGGACATGATTGAGGCGACTGCACAGCCAGTAGAAGAGGGCGGCGTGTCCGGATGAAGGAGTGGGTGTAGCTTTGGTTCTAGAACGGGAATGGGAGAAGGGGAAGGGGCAGGTGATCAGGGGCGGGGTGGATGTGAAGGAACACGGTAAAGGAAAAGGGATCGAGGTGTTCAGCCACTGAAATGGCATGTTCATGCTGAGACCATTTGAAGGATGCACAGCGACGCACAGGACTGCCCAGAGCAAATGGCTTACCCGGTAAAAGCAAGACGTGCCGAAGGGACAGGTTCCGTTACCACGGTTAAAATGGCGGCAGTCTATGGACCCCAGCTTCTTCTTGTAACCTGCGGAGTTCGTAAGGGTCAGATGGGCCCATGCATGCAGCATCTGCCAGCGAACCGCGGCAAGATCGGCTGGCGGGGCATGGGGGGCGGGCATGGCTGGGGAGGTGGGAAAGGTTAGCGATGGGAGTGGATCTGGAAAGTGAGGCAAGGACTGCCGATGTGGGGAGACCTTCAAACTATCTGTTCCCTCTCCTCAGGGTGGAAGGCCATACAGAGGATGGCGTGATGAAGTGGGTGGTCGTCCTGCAGATGGGACAGGTCCGCAGCGCCTGCAGGCAAACAGTCAAGGCGGCGCGCCCCTCTTTCAAGCATTAAATAGTCACACGTGCCATCCGATGCGTTTCACGACATCGAACAGTCCACTGAGAGCTGTGAAGACCCCCCCCCCCCCCCCCCCCCCGTTTTCAGCGAATGAAAGGGAGGTGGGGTTCTCAATATAGACAGGGGGCATACCGTGTCCACGTCACACCGACGTACTGAGTCCTCCAGTTGCGGATGCATCCCAGGCAGAAAGCGTGCTCACAAGCCATGAGGCCAAATTTCCGCTCAGCAACTGACTGTTTGGAAAGCACCTGGAAGAGCCAGTGGCAAGGCAAAGACAACCTCAGGGCAACGAGATCAGGCGCCAGACGGAGTTCGGTAGCTGGTTGGCAAGAGAGGCTGCATTGTCTAGGAAAGGGGTGGGGATTTATCCCGGCCTCTGTGCATTGAAGCTCATCCAGGCTGAGAAATATGCGGGCAAGCCGAGAGGGACAGCAAACAATACCTTTTCGAGGCAAAGGCACATTCGATGTCTGCACTGCGCAGGTGTGCGTCGGCTCGCTGCTTCCGGATTTGGCACTGGGCAATATGCTCAGCTGCCTCCTGTGGACTGCAAGCGACACGGCATATGTGCACAATGTCGGCGATTTCCTTCTGAGCAACGCCAGGTGACCAGGGTAACATGTGTGAGGTGCTCCTACCGGTATGGATGTAAAATGTTCTTCTTGCATACGCAGCAAACGTCTCCTGTATTTTCGGACACTCTTCCCTGCAGGATAATAACACAGTCAGGATGAAAGATAGCATCGCCAGAGAGGTGAGAACACAATGCTGCGTGTGTAGCAGCATGACGTAAATGAAAGACAACTGGCTTGCCCTCCTGGCCTCCCCCCCAGTGCGTCTCCCTCCCCACCTGCAGGCCCATATCGGTGCCCCTCAACCCCATTTGTGTTTGTCTGTCCCATCCGTCCCGCCACGCTCAGCCCTGCCAGGGTGTCTCTCATCTGTTCTGGGCTTCCAATTCCTCTCTTCCTCTCCCACCTTGTGCCCAATCCCCCTTCAAACTCAACTCTAGATCCATGTGAGCGAAAGCGACTCGTGCAAGCGGATGTAGACGCAAGATGATTCATTCAGCACAGCATTGTAGCGGTGAGTAAGATAGATAGACAACAGCAGAGGTGTCTCTTGGGATGGATGTCAAGTACACGCGCACGCAATTTGTGTGTGTGTGTGTGTGTGTGTGTGTGTGTGTGTTTTAGGGGGGGGGGGGGGGGGGGAGTGGGGCTTGCCCTTTCGAGCACCACCCGAAGGCAGCAAAATGGCTGCAGATTGGCAGCGTCTGCGGGGTCGATGACAGCATTGGAGCCGACCACAGGCCATCTTCATCCACGGCAGAGATTCCCAAGGTCGTCCATCTGTGGAGCACCGGAACTCAGCTCAAGAGCGCCTGTGCAGAGTTCTGGGGGATAAAGAGAGAAAGGGGGGGGGGGGGGGGGGGCTAGATAGAGAGAGCAAGCCATCAGAGCCACCCCAAGTGGAACCGCGCAGAGCAGAGCATGCAGCAAGCCTACATTATCAGGAAGGTTGAGGCCTGCTGTCCATGCTGGCCGATGGGCTCCTCCTTCGCTCCGTCTTCGGCATTGAGACTTTGTGCCCGCTAACAGTTTCTCTAAACGACGAACGCCTTCATCATCATCTGGCTCTGGTTTGGGGGTGGCTCTGAATGCCACCTCCGCAGGCCTAAAGAGCAACAGACAAACCCATCAGCGATGCAGTGTCTCAGCAGCTTCCCAATTGCTGCACCCAGAGCCATGTCAGACTGTCATTGCAGGTGCAATGCCAATGCAGCCCAAATTGGCAGGTGAGACAAACCGGAGCTGCCTTCCATGCATGCTACAATTGCAGGGTTCCTGGCTGCTTTGCCGACTTGCTGGGTACCCATAGTTGCTTGGGCCCTAGACTTGATGCTCCGCCCTCAATACCCGGTGTTGTCTTTCCTCGAATTACCCCCCCCCCCCCCCCCCCCCCCCCCCCCCCAAAAAAAAAAAAAAAGGAAACACAGACACACACTCTCTCAGAGACGGGCCTTCCAAAATCTGTGGAGGAGCAGTACAAGAACTTGAAGGAAACATACCTGTATGGTTGAGGGCTGCAGCATGGGTAGGCCGCACATGATCGTAGCGGCAGTTGTCCCCATAAGTGCAACTCCCTTGCAGATAGAATTTACACACCTGCAAGCCGAATGTTGCACATGAATCAGCATCGCAGCAGTCATCTGCAGTGAAGTCATCTGCAGTGAATTTCATCGCACCGAGGTCATGAGTTTGAAATACAATCATGGCTCTTCTCACTTTCATGCAGGGCTGGTATAATGCGCTTCCAAGGTGATGCACTGTACCGATGAAACAATGAGATTCATCGATGCACATTTCGATGAATGTGCCGGAGGAGGAGCTCAATTCCATATACGGTGCCCACGTAAAAACACTCGGATAGACACTTCACGCGTGGGGCAAGCAGACAGAGCACGCCCAAGTGCTCGATACTACGTATGTGCTAGCCACTCATATAGGCTGAATGTCTGATGGACCGGTCAAAAGCAGACAGACCCGGGCCTAGAGGGAGAGACAGTGAGGAATGGGCCACAAAACGAAGAATGACTCAATGATTGACGGAGGGACCTTGTCTGATCTTCCAACCCGTCTGCTTGGCTGGCTGTGAAACAGACAGGCGGACAGCTAATAGAGATGCACGGGTGAAGTGACCGTATAAGAAAAGAAAAGATGGAGAGATAACGACTCAGGCGGACATGACAGATATCGGTAACCGAAAGAGTTCAATTGTTCAGCTCACCATGGAAGGAGCAGTCTGCAAGTTGTGTGAGAAACGGCAGCTGCTCCCATTCTTGCAGACACCGTGCATATAGTATCGGCATAGAACCCTGAGTTTATCACACAGTTCAGGGTCCGTGAGATCGCTCTTCCTCCACAGGCGCGGTGAGGACAGTTGTTCGGTGTTCCCAATTGTGGACTTTGAGGTCAGTGAGCCAGTGGGGTGACAAGCGCGGTCACATGGAACTAGAGGGGTCTTACTCAGTGGTATCTGCCATGGTGTAAGGCAACAGCCTCGGGCCCAGGATCAGGCAGGCAGGCGTCCTTGCTCTTGAAGGGGGTAGCTGGGTTACTGTGTCTGTCTTGCCCTGGTCCAGTGACAGTGGCTACCTGCGCCAAGGAGCCCGCTATACCTATGCCCGCACAGCCCTTCCTGCCTGCTCGGAAGATCTCCAAACTTCCACATCAATTTACGACGACTGCTTTTTCTGCAGTGTTTCCGGCTCCGGAGCGCAGTAGGTTATTGAAAACACAGATCCGTCGACGGTCGCAGTCCTTATCGGTTCCTTTTGACATGGGACAGCTTGTTGCGCGGGCACGGCAGCTTGGATTTGGCGGACAGCCCAGTCAGGTACCGTAGTAACACGAGTACGAGCTAGGGTATGCAAATTTAGGGTATATTGATTTTTACACCCCCGGCCGGGAGATCGAAGGTGGGTCTCAAAATTCATGCAGATGAATACACGTGTACTGTACGTACCAGTACTGGTACTGTAGCTAGCAGCGTACGCCGGGAATCTATTAGGTGACTGTGATCATATAAGTTGTTTTAGGTCACCCCCCGGATTTCGGCCTCCCCCCAGACATCTTATTATTCCTCGAAGTACTGTGTTAAGTACTAATATTCTACCAACTTCTGAGTATGAGTTGTTTTCCTATCTGCAACGCATACACAGCCGGCCTGCACAGGTGATACAAGACGGGGGTATCTCATACACAGAGACTTGCCCTGAGTGGTGTAGGTAGAGAAGACACTCTAGTAGCACCCTACCTACCCTAGTACAAGTAGTGTGCGTATGTAAATTGTAATGTCTTGTACTCGTACTACTACAACTCTTGTGGCTAGAGGCCCCCGCTTTTCTTTGGCACTCTTGGTAGGGTACCCTTTTTGGGGTACCCGGGTATGGTATGCTGGAGGTATACCATCTTAGGCCTAAGTAGGGTACCTGCCCACAGAGTTACCGGCCTACCGTACCGTACGAG
>NW_027453434.1:0-20423 GCF_964194025.1 Convolutriloba macropyga | reverse complement strand
TAGAATTACTGTTTATGCAGCTTTTCACTTGTGAAATTTTTAATTTTCGCAATTATTATAGAATAAGTGTTTGCGCAGCTTTTCATAGGTCGAGCTCTAGCTAGCTAGCTCAAGCTAGCTAGCTAGCTCAAGCTCAAGCTATCTAGCTCAAGCTCAAGCCAGCTAGCTCAAGCTCAAGCTAGCTAGCTAGCTCAAGCTCAAGCTAGCTAGCTAGCTCAAGCTCAAGCTAGCTAGCTCAAGCTCAAGCTAGCTAGCTCAAGCTCAAGCTAGCTAGCTAGCTCAAGCTCAAGCTCAAGCTAGCTAGCTCAAGCTCAAGCTCAAGCTAGCTAGCTAGCTCAAGCTCAAGCTAGCTAGCTAGCTCAAGCTCAAGCTAGCTAGCTAGCTCAAGCTCAAGCTAGCTAGCTCAAGCTCAAGCTCAAGCTCAAGCTAGCTAGCTAGCTCAAGCTAGCTAGCTAGCTCAAGCTCAAGCTAGCTAGCTAGCTCAAGTTCAAGCTAGCTAGCTAGCTCAAAGCTCAAGCTAGCTAGCTAGCTCAAGCTCAAGCTAGCTAGCTCAAGCTCAAGCTAGCTAGCTCAAGCTCAAGCTAGCTAGCTAGCTCAAGCTCAAGCTCAAGCTAGCTAGCTCAAGCTCAAGCTCAAGCTAGCTAGCTAGCTCAAGCTCAAGCTAGCTAGCTAGCTCAAGCTCAAGCTCAAGCTAGCTAGCTAGCTCAAGTTCAAGCTAGCTAGCTAGCTCAAGCTCAAGCTAGCTAGCTCAAGCTCAAGCTAGCTAGCTCAAGCTCAAGCCAGCTAGCTCAAGCTCAAGCTCAAGCTAGCTAGCTAGCTCAAGCACAAGCTAGCTAGCTAGCTCAATCTCAAGCTAGCTAGCTCAAGCTCAAGCTAGCTAGCTCAAGCTCAAGCTAGCTAGCTAGCTCAAGCTCAAGCTCAAGCTAGCTAGCTCAAGCTCAAGCTCAAGCTAGCTAGCTAGCTCAAGCTCAAGCTAGCTAGCTAGCTCAAGCTCAAGCTCAAGCTAGCTAGCTCAAGCTCAAGCTCAAGCTAGCTAGCTAGCTCAAGCTCAAGCTGGCTAGCTAGCTCAAGCTCAAGCTAGCTAGCTAGCTCAAGCTCAAGCTAGCTAGCTCAAGCTCAAGCTCAAGCTCAAGCTAGCTAGCTAGCTCAAGCTAGCTAGCTAGCTCAAGCTCAAGCTAGCTAGCTAGCTCAAGTTCAAGCTAGCTAGCTAGCTCAAGCTCAAGCTAGCTAGCTAGCTCAAGCTCAAGCTAGCTAGCTCAAGCTCAAGCTAGCTAGCTCAAGCTCAAGCTAGCTAGCTAGCTCAAGCTCAAGCTCAAGCTAGCTAGCTCAAGCTCAAGCTCAAGCTAGCTAGCTAGCTCAAGCTCAAGCTAGCTAGCTAGCTCAAGCTCAAGCTAGCTAGCTAGCTCAAGTTCAAGCTAGCTAGCTAGCTCAAGCTCAAGCTAGCTAGCTCAAGCTCAAGCTAGCTAGCTCAAACTCAAGCTAGCTAGCTAGCTCAAGTTCAAGCTAGCTAGCTAGCTCAAGCTCAAGCTAGCTAGCTAGCTCAAGCTCAAGCTAGCTAGCTCAAGCTCAAGCTAGCTAGCTCAAGCTCCAGCTAGCTAGCTAGCTCAAGCTCAAGCTCAAGCTAGCTAGCTCAAGCTCAAGCTCAAGCTAGCTAGCTAGCTCAAGCTCAAGCTAGCTAGCTAGCTCAAGCTCAAGCTAGCTAGCTAGCTCAAGTTCAAGCTAGCTAGCTAGCTCAAGCTCAAGCTAGCTAGCTCAAGCTCAAGCTAGCTAGCTCAAGCTCAAGCCAGCTAGCTCAAGCTCAAGCTCAAGCTAGCTAGCTAGCTCAAGCACAAGCTTGCTAGCTAGCTCAAGCTCAAGCTAGCTAGCTCAAGCTCAAGCTAGCTAGCTCAAGCTCAAGCTAGCTAGCTCAAGCTCAAGCTCAAGCTAGCTAGCTAGCTCAAGCACAAGCTTGCTAGCTAGCTCAAGCTCAAGCTAGCTAGCTCAAGCTCAAGCTAGCTAGCTCAAGCTCAAGCTAGCTAGCTAGCTCAAGCTCAAGCTCAAGCTAGCTAGCTCAAGCTCAAGCTCAAGCTAGCTAGCTGGCTCAAGCTCAAGCTAGCTAGCTAGCTCAAGCTCAAGCTAGCTAGCTAGCTCAAGCTCAAGCTAGCTAGCTCAAGCTCAAGCTCAAGCTAGCTAGCTAGCTCAAGCTAGCTAGCTAGCTCAAGCTCAAGCTAGCTAGCTAGCTCAAGTTCAAGCTAGCTAGCTAGCTCAAGCTCAAGCTAGCTAGCTAGCTCAAGCTCAAGCTAGCTAGCTCAAGCTCAAGCTAGCTAGCTCAAGCTCAAGCTAGCTAGCTAGCTCAAGCTCAAGCTCAAGCTAGCTAGCTCAAGCTCAAGCTCAAGCTAGCTAGCTAGCTCAAGCTCAAGCTAGCTAGCTAGCTCAAGCTCAAGCTAGCTAGCTAGCTCAAGTTCAAGCTAGCTAGCTAGCTCAAGCTCAAGCTAGCTAGCTCAAGCTCAAGCTAGCTAGCTCAAGCTCAAGCCAGCTAGCTCAAGCTCAAGCTCAAGCTAGCTAGCTAGCTCAAGCACAAGCTAGCTAGCTAGCTCAAGCTCAAGCTAGCTAGCTCAAGCTCAAGCTAGCTAGCTCAAGCTCAAGCTAGCTAGCTAGCTCAAGCTCAAGCTCAAGCTAGCTAGCTCAAGCTCAAGCTCAAGCTAGCTAGCTAGCTCAAGCTCAAGCTAGCTAGCTAGCTCAAGCTCAAGCTAGCTAGCTCAAGCTCAAGCTCAAGCTAGCTAGCTAGCTCAAGCTCAAGCTAGCTAGCTAGCTCAAGCTCAAGCTAGCTAGCTAGCTCAAGCTCAAGCTAGCTAGCTCAAGCTCAAGCTCAAGCTCAAGCTAGCTAGCTAGCTCAAGCTAGCTAGCTAGCTCAAGCTCAAGCTAGCTAGCTAGCTCAAGTTCAAGCTAGCTAGCTAGCTCAAGCTCAAGCTAGCTAGCTAGCTCAAGCTCAAGCTAGCTAGCTCAAGCTCAAGCTAGCTAGCTCAAGCTCAAGCTAGCTAGCTAGCTCAAGCTCAAGCTCAAGCTAGCTAGCTCAAGCTCAAGCTCAAGCTAGCTAGCTAGCTCAAGCTCAAGCTAGCTAGCTAGCTCAAGCTCAAGCTAGCTAGCTAGCTCAAGTTCAAGCTAGCTAGCTAGCTCAAGCTCAAGCTAGCTAGCTCAAGCTCAAGCTAGCTAGCTCAAACTCAAGCTAGCTAGCTAGCTCAAGTTCAAGCTAGCTAGCTAGCTCAAGCTCAAGCTAGCTAGCTAGCTCAAGCTCAAGCTAGCTAGCTCAAGCTCAAGCTAGCTAGCTCAAGCTCAAGCTAGCTAGCTAGCTCAAGCTCAAGCTCAAGCTAGCTAGCTCAAGCTCAAGCTCAAGCTAGCTAGCTAGCTCAAGCTCAAGCTAGCTAGCTAGCTCAAGCTCAAGCTAGCTAGCTAGCTCAAGTTCAAGCTAGCTAGCTAGCTCAAGCTCAAGCTAGCTAGCTCAAGCTCAAGCTAGCTAGCTCAAGCTCAAGCCAGCTAGCTCAAGCTCAAGCTCAAGCTAGCTAGCTAGCTCAAGCACAAGCTTGCTAGCTAGCTCAAGCTCAAGCTAGCTAGCTCAAGCTCAAGCTAGCTAGCTCAAGCTCAAGCTAGCTAGCTCAAGCTCAAGCTCAAGCTAGCTAGCTAGCTCAAGCACAAGCTTGCTAGCTAGCTCAAGCTCAAGCTAGCTAGCTCAAGCTCAAGCTAGCTAGCTCAAGCTCAAGCTAGCTAGCTAGCTCAAGCTCAAGCTCAAGCTAGCTAGCTCAAGCTCAAGCTCAAGCTAGCTAGCTAGCTCAAGCTCAAGCTAGCTAGCTAGCTCAAGCTCAAGCTAGCTAGCTAGCTCAAGCTCAAGCTAGCTAGCTCAAGCTCAAGCTCAAGCTAGCTAGCTAGCTCAAGCTAGCTAGCTAGCTCAAGCTCAAGCTAGCTAGCTAGCTCAAGTTCAAGCTAGCTAGCTAGCTCAAGCTCAAGCTAGCTAGCTAGCTCAAGCTCAAGCTATCTAGCTCAAGCTCAAGCTAGCTAGCTCAAGCTCAAGCTAGCTAGCTAGCTCAAGCTCAAGCTCAAGCTAGCTAGCTCAAGCTCAAGCTCAAGCTAGCTAGCTAGCTCAAGCTCAAGCTAGCTAGCTAGCTCAAGCTCAAGCTAGCTAGCTAGCTCAAGTTCAAGCTAGCTAGCTAGCTCAAGCTCAAGCTAGCTAGCTCAAGCTCAAGCTAGCTAGCTCAAGCTCAAGCCAGCTAGCTCAAGCTCAAGCTCAAGCTAGCTAGCTAGCTCAAGCTCAAGCTCAAGCTCAAGCTAGCTAGCTAGCTCAAGTTCAAGCTAGCTAGCTAGCTCAAGCTCAAGCTAGCTAGCTCAAGCTCAAGCTAGCTAGCTCAAGCTCAAGCCAGCTAGCTCAAGCTCAAGCTCAAGCTAGCTAGCTAGCTCAAGCTCAAGCTAGCTAGCTCAAGCTCAAGCTAGCTAGCTAGCTAGCTCAAGCTCAAGCTCAAGCTAGCTAGCTCAAGCTCAAGCTCAAGCTAGCTAGCTCAAGCTCAAGCTCAAGCTAGCTAGCTCAAGCTCAAGCTCAAGCTAGCTAGCTCAAGCCCAAGCTCAAGCTAGCTAGCTAGCTCAAGCTCAAGCTAGCTAGCTCAAGCTCAAGCTCAAGCTCAAGCTAGCTAGCTAGCTAGCTCAAGCTCAAGCTCAAGCTAGCTAGCTAGCTCAAGCTCAAGCTAGCTAGCTCAAGCTCAAGCTAGCTAGCTAGCTCAAGTTCAAGCTAGCTAGCTAGCTCAAGCTCAAGCTAGCTAGCTAGCTCAAGCTCAAGCTAGCTAGCTCAAGCTCAAGCTAGCTAGCTCAAGCTCAAGCTAGCTAGCTAGCTCAAGCTCAAGCTCAAGCTAGCTAGCTCAAGCTCAAGCTCAAGCTAGCTAGCTAGCTCAAGCTCAAGCTAGCTAGCTAGCTCAAGCTCAAGCTAGCTAGCTAGCTCAAGTTCAAGCTAGCTAGCTAGCTCAAGCTCAAGCTAGCTAGCTCAAGCTCAAGCTAGCTAGCTCAAACTCAAGCTAGCTAGCTAGCTCAAGTTCAAGCTAGCTAGCTAGCTCAAGCTCAAGCTAGCTAGCTAGCTCAAGCTCAAGCTAGCTAGCTCAAGCTCAAGCTAGCTAGCTCAAGCTCAAGCTAGCTAGCTAGCTCAAGCTCAAGCTCAAGCTAGCTAGCTCAAGCTCAAGCTCAAGCTAGCTAGCTAGCTCAAGCTCAAGCTAGCTAGCTAGCTCAAGCTCAAGCTAGCTAGCTAGCTCAAGTTCAAGCTAGCTAGCTAGGTCAAGCTCAAGCTAGCTAGCTCAAGCTCAAGCTAGCTAGCTCAAGCTCAAGCCAGCTAGCTCAAGCTCAAGCTCAAGCTAGCTAGCTAGCTCAAGCACAAGCTTGCTAGCTAGCTCAAGCTCAAGCTAGCTAGCTCAAGCTCAAGCTAGCTAGCTCAAGCTCAAGCTAGCTAGCTCAAGCTCAAGCTCAAGCTAGCTAGCTAGCTCAAGCACAAGCTTGCTAGCTAGCTCAAGCTCAAGCTAGCTAGCTCAAGCTCAAGCTAGCTAGCTCAAGCTCAAGCTAGCTAGCTAGCTCAAGCTCAAGCTCAAGCTAGCTAGCTCAAGCTCAAGCTCAAGCTAGCTAGCTAGCTCAAGCTCAAGCTAGCTAGCTAGCTCAAGCTCAAGCTAGCTAGCTAGCTCAAGCTCAAGCTAGCTAGCTCAAGCTCAAGCTCAAGCTAGCTAGCTAGCTCAAGCTAGCTAGCTAGCTCAAGCTCAAGCTAGCTAGCTAGCTCAAGTTCAAGCTAGCTAGCTAGCTCAAGCTCAAGCTAGCTAGCTAGCTCAAGCTCAAGCTAGCTAGCTCAAGCTCAAGCTAGCTAGCTCAAGCTCAAGCTAGCTAGCTAGCTCAAGCTCAAGCTCAAGCTAGCTAGCTCAAGCTCAAGCTCAAGCTAGCTAGCTAGCTCAAGCTCAAGCTAGCTAGCTAGCTCAAGCTCAAGCTAGCTAGCTAGCTCAAGTTCAAGCTAGCTAGCTAGCTCAAGCTCAAGCTAGCTAGCTCAAGCTCAAGCTAGCTAGCTCAAGCTCAAGCCAGCTAGCTCAAGCTCAAGCTCAAGCTAGCTAGCTAGCTCAAGCTCAAGCTCAAGCTAGCTAGCTAGCTCAAGTTCAAGCTAGCTAGCTAGCTCAAGCTCAAGCTAGCTAGCTCAAGCTCAAGCTAGCTAGCTCAAGCTCAAGCCAGCTAGCTCAAGCTCAATCTCAAGCTAGCTAGCTAGCTCAAGCTCAAGCTAGCTAGCTCAAGCTCAAGCTAGCTAGCTAGCTAGCTCAAGCTCAAGCTCAAGCTAGCTAGCTCAAGCTCAAGCTCAAGCTAGCTAGCTCAAGCTCAAGCTCAAGCTAGCTAGCTCAAGCTCAAGCTCAAGCTAGCTAGCTCAAGCTCAAGCTCAAGCTAGCTAGCTAGCTCAAGCTCAAGCTAGCTAGCTCAAGCTCAAGCTCAAGCTCAAGCTAGCTAGCTAGCTAGCTCAAGCTCAAGCTCAAGCTAGCTAGCTAGCTCAAGCTCAAGCTAGCTAGCTCAAGCTCAAGCCAGCTAGCTCAAGCTCAAGCTCAAGCTAGCTAGCTAGCTCAAGCTCAAGCTAGCTAGCTCAAGCTCAAGCCAGCTAGCTCAAGCTCAAGCTCAAGCTCAAGCTAGCTAGCTAGCTCAAGCTCAAGCTAGATAGCTAGCTCAAGCTAGCTAGCTAGCTCAAGCTCAAGCTCAAGCTAGCTAGCTAGCTAGCTCAAGCTCAAGCTAGCTAGCTCAAGCTCAAGCCAGCTAGCTCAAGCTCAAGCTCAAGCTAGCTAGCTAGCTCAAGCTCAAGCTAGCTAGCTCAAGCTCAAGCTCAAGCGAGCTAGCTAGCTCAAGCTCAAGCTAGCTAGCTAGCTCAAGCTCAAGCTAGCTAACTCAAGCTAACTCAGCTAGCTCAAGCTAACTCAAGCTAGCTAAAGCTAACTCAAGCTAACTCAAGCTAACTCAAGCTAACTCAAGCTAGCTAAAGCTAACTCAAGCTAACTCAAGCTAACCCGAGCTAACTCAAGCTAGCTCAAGCTAACCCAAGCTAGCTAAAGCTAACTCAAGCTAACTCAAGCTAATTCAAGCTAACTCAAGCTAA
Source organism: Convolutriloba macropyga (assembly GCF_964194025.1). Classification (NCBI taxonomy): domain Eukaryota; kingdom Metazoa; phylum Xenacoelomorpha; order Acoela; family Convolutidae; genus Convolutriloba; species Convolutriloba macropyga. The sequence goes on along the minus strand of NW_027453434.1, from coordinate 13,309 downwards.
CTCAAGCTAACTCAAGCTAACTCAAGCTAGCTAAAGCTAACTCAAGCTAACTCAAGCTAACTCAAGCTAACCCGAGCTAACTCAAGCTAACTGAAGGTAGCTAAAGCTAGTTCAAGCTAACTCAAGCTAGCTAAAGCTAAGACAAGCTAACTCAAGCTAACTCAAGCTAACTCAAGCTAACTCAAGCTAACTCAAGCTAGTTCAAGCTAACTCAAGCTAACTCAAGCTAACTCAAGCTAGCTAAAGCTAACTCAAGCTAACTCAAGCTAACTCAAGCTAACCCGAGCTAACTCAAGCTAACTCAAGGTAGCTAAAGCTAGTTCAAGCTAACTCAAGCTAGCTAAAGCTAAGACAAGCTAACTCAAGCTAACTCAAGCTAACTCAAGCTAACTCAAGCTAACTCAAGCTAGTTCAAGCTAACTCAAGCTAGCTAAAGCTAACTCAAGCTAACTCAAGCTAACTCAAGCTAGCTCAAGCTAACTCAAGCTAGTTCAAGCTAACTCAAGCTAGCTAAAGCTAACTCAAGCTAACTCAAGCTAACTCAAGCTAACTCAAGCTAGCTAAAGCTAACTCAAGCTAACTCAAGCTAACCCGAGCTAACTCAAGCTAGCTCAAGCTAACCCAAGCTAGCTAAAGCTAACTCAAGCTAACTCAAGCTAATTCAAGCTAACTCAAGCTAACTCAAGCTAACTCAAGCTAACTCAAGCTAGCTAAAGCTAACTCAAGCTAACTCAAGCTAACTCAAGCTAACCCGAGCTAACTCAAGCTAACTCAAGGTAGCTAAAGCTAGTTCAAGCTAACTCAAGCTAGCTAAAGCTAAGACAAGCTAACTCAAGCTAACTCAAGCTAACTCAAGCTAACTCAAGCTAACTCAAGCTAACTCAAGCTAGCTAAAGCTAACTCAAGCTAACTCAAGCTAACTCAAGCTAACCCGAGCTAACTCAAGCTAACTCAAGGTAGCTAAAGCTAGTTCAAGCTAACTCAAGCTAGCTAAAGCTAAGACAAGCTAACTCAAGCTAACTCAAGCTAACTCAAGCTAACTCAAGCTAACTAAAGCTAGTTCAAGCTAACTCAAGCTAGCTAAAGCTAACTCAAGCTAACTCAAGCTAACTCAAGCTAGCTCAAGCTAACTCAAGCTAGTTCAAGCTAACTCAAGCTAGCTAAAGCTAACTCAAGCTAACTCAAGCTAACTCAAGCTAACTCAAGCTAGCTAAAGCTAACTCAAGCTAACTCAAGCTAACCCGAGCTAACTCAAGCTAGCTCAAGCTAACCCAAGCTAGCTAAAGCTAACTCAAGCTAACTCAAGCTAATTCAAGCTAACTCAAGCTAACTCAAGCTAACTCAAGCTAACTCAAGCTAGCTAAAGCTAACTCAAGCTAACTCAAGCTAACTCAAGCTAACCCGAGCTAACTCAAGCTAACTCAAGGTAGCTAAAGCTAGTTCAAGCTAACTCAAGCTAGCTAAAGCTAAGACAAGCTAACTCAAGCTAACTCAAGCTAACTCAAGCTAACTCAAGCTAACTCAAGCTAACTCAAGCTAGTTCAAGCTAACTCAAGCTAACTCAAGCTAACTCAAGCTAGCTAAAGCTAACTCAAGCTAACTCAAGCTAACTCAAGCTAACCCGAGCTAACTCAAGCTAACTCAAGGTAGCTAAAGCTAGTTCAAGCTAGCTCAAGCTAGCTAAAGCTAAGACAAGCTAACTCAAGCTAACTCAAGCTAACTCAAGCTAACTCAAGCTAGTTCAAGCTAACTCAAGCTAGCTAAAGCTAACTCAAGCTAACTCAAGCTAACTCAAGCTAGCTCAAGCTAACTCAAGCTAGTTCAAGCTAACTCAAGCTAGCTAAAGCTAACTCAAGCTAACTCAAGCTAACTCAAGCTAGCTCAAGCTAACTCAAGCTAACTCAAGCTAACTCAAGCTAACCCGAGCTAACTCAAGCTAACTCAAGGTAGCTAAAGCTAGTTCAAGCTAGCTCAAGCTAGCTAAAGCTAAGACAAGCTAACTCAAGCTAACTCAAGCTAACTCAAGCTAACTCAAGCTAGTTCAAGCTAACTCAAGCTAGCTAAAGCTAACTCAAGCTAACTCAAGCTAACTCAAGCTAGCTCAAGCTAACTCAAGCTAGTTCAAGCTAACTCAAGCTAGCTAAAGCTAACTCAAGCTAACTCAAGCTAACTCAAGCTAGCTCAAGCTAACTCAAGCTAGTTCAAGCTAACTCAAGCTAGCTAAAGCTAACTCAAGCTAACTCAAGCTAACTCAAGCTAACTCAAGCTAGCTAAAGCTAACTCAAGCTAACTCAAGCTAACCCGAGCTAACTCAAGCTAGCTCAAGCTAACCCAAGCTAGCTAAAGCTAACTCAAGCTAACTCAAGCTAATTCAAGCTAACTCAAGCTAACTCAAGCTAACTCAAGCTAACTCAAGCTAGCTAAAGCTAACTCAAGCTAACTCAAGCTAACTCAAGCTAACCCGAGCTAACTCAAGCTAACTCAAGGTAGCTAAAGCTAGTTCAAGCTAACTCAAGCTAGCTAAAGCTAAGACAAGCTAACTCAAGCTAACTCAAGCTAACTCAAGCTAACTCAAGCTAACTCAAGCTAGTTCAAGCTAACTCAAGCTAACTCAAGCTAACTCAAGCTAGCTAAAGCTAACTCAAGCTAACTCAAGCTAACTCAAGCTAACCCGAGCTAACTCAAGCTAACTCAAGGTAGCTAAAGCTAGTTCAAGCTAGCTCAAGCTAGCTAAAGCTAAGACAAGCTAACTCAAGCTAACTCAAGCTAACTCAAGCTAGTTCAAGCTAACTCAAGCTAGCTAAAGCTAACTCAAGCTAACTCAAGCTAACTCAAGCTAGCTCAAGCTAACTCAAGCTAGTTCAAGCTAACTCAAGCTAGCTAAAGCTAACTCAAGCTAACTCAAGCTAACTCAAGCTAACTCAAGCTAGCTAAAGCTAACTCAAGCTAACTCAAGCTAACCCGAGCTAACTCAAGCTAGCTCAAGCTAACCCAAGCTAGCTAAAGCTAACTCAAGCTAACTCAAGCTAATTCAAGCTAACTCAAGCTAACTCAAGCTAACTCAAGCTAACTCAAGCTAGCTAAAGCTAACTCAAGCTAACTCAAGCTAACTCAAGCTAACCCGAGCTAACTCAAGCTAACTCAAGGTAGCTAAAGCTAGTTCAAGCTAACTCAAGCTAGCTAAAGCTAAGACAAGCTAACTCAAGCTAACTCAAGCTAACTCAAGCTAACTCAAGCTAACTCAAGCTAACTCAAGCTAGCTAAAGCTAACTCAAGCTAACTCAAGCTAACTCAAGCTAACCCGAGCTAACTCAAGCTAACTCAAGGTAGCTAAAGCTAGTTCAAGCTAACTCAAGCTAGCTAAAGCTAAGACAAGCTAACTCAAGCTAACTCAAGCTAACTCAAGCTAACTCAAGCTAACTAAAGCTAGTTCAAGCTAACTCAAGCTAGCTAAAGCTAACTCAAGCTAACTCAAGCTAACTCAAGCTAGCTCAAGCTAACTCAAGCTAGTTCAAGCTAACTCAAGCTAGCTAAAGCTAACTCAAGCTAACTCAAGCTAACTCAAGCTAACTCAAGCTAGCTAAAGCTAACTCAAGCTAACTCAAGCTAACCCGAGCTAACTCAAGCTAGCTCAAGCTAACCCAAGCTAGCTAAAGCTAACTCAAGCTAACTCAAGCTAACTAAAGCTAGTTCAAGCTAACTCAAGCTAGCTAAAGCTAACTCAAGCTAACTCAAGCTAACTCAAGCTAGCTCAAGCTAACTCAAGCTAGTTCAAGCTAACTCAAGCTAGCTAAAGCTAACTCAAGCTAACTCAAGCTAACTCAAGCTAACTCAAGCTAGCTAAAGCTAACTCAAGCTAACTCAAGCTAACCCGAGCTAACTCAAGCTAGCTCAAGCTAACCCAAGCTAGCTAAAGCTAACTCAAGCTAACTCAAGCTAATTCAAGCTAACTCAAGCTAACTCAAGCTAACTCAAGCTAACTCAAGCTAGCTAAAGCTAACTCAAGCTAACTCAAGCTAACTCAAGCTAGCTCAAGCTAACTCAAGCTAGTTCAAGCTAACTCAAGCTAGCTAAAGCTAACTCAAGCTAACTCAAGCTAACTCAAGCTAACTCAAGCTAGCTAAAGCTAACTCAAGCTAACTCAAGCTAACCCGAGCTAACTCAAGCTAGCTCAAGCTAACCCAAGCTAGCTAAAGCTAACTCAAGCTAACTCAAGCTAATTCAAGCTAACTCAAGCTAACTCAAGCTAACTCAAGCTAACTCAAGCTAGCTAAAGCTAACTCAAGCTAACTCAAGCTAACTCAAGCTAACCCGAGCTAACTCAAGCTAACTCAAGGTAGCTAAAGCTAGTTCAAGCTAACTCAAGCTAGCTAAAGCTAAGACAAGCTAACTCAAGCTAACTCAAGCTAACTCAAGCTAACTCAAGCTAACTCAAGCTAACTCAAGCTAGCTAAAGCTAACTCAAGCTAACTCAAGCTAACTCAAGCTAACCCGAGCTAACTCAAGCTAACTCAAGGTAGCTAAAGCTAGTTCAAGCTAACTCAAGCTAGCTAAAGCTAAGACAAGCTAACTCAAGCTAACTCAAGCTAACTCAAGCTAACTCAAGCTAACTAAAGCTAGTTCAAGCTAACTCAAGCTAGCTAAAGCTAACTCAAGCTAACTCAAGCTAACTCAAGCTAGCTCAAGCTAACTCAAGCTAGTTCAAGCTAACTCAAGCTAGCTAAAGCTAACTCAAGCTAACTCAAGCTAACTCAAGCTAACTCAAGCTAGCTAAAGCTAACTCAAGCTAACTCAAGCTAACCCGAGCTAACTCAAGCTAGCTCAAGCTAACCCAAGCTAGCTAAAGCTAACTCAAGCTAACTCAAGCTAATTCAAGCTAACTCAAGCTAACTCAAGCTAACTCAAGCTAACTCAAGCTAGCTAAAGCTAACTCAAGCTAACTCAAGCTAACTCAAGCTAACCCGAGCTAACTCAAGCTAACTCAAGGTAGCTAAAGCTAGTTCAAGCTAACTCAAGCTAGCTAAAGCTAAGACAAGCTAACTCAAGCTAACTCAAGCTAACTCAAGCTAACTCAAGCTAACTCAAGCTAACTCAAGCTAGTTCAAGCTAACTCAAGCTAACTCAAGCTAACTCAAGCTAGCTAAAGCTAACTCAAGCTAACTCAAGCTAACTCAAGCTAACCCGAGCTAACTCAAGCTAACTCAAGGTAGCTAAAGCTAGTTCAAGCTAGCTCAAGCTAGCTAAAGCTAAGACAAGCTAACTCAAGCTAACTCAAGCTAACTCAAGCTAACTCAAGCTAGTTCAAGCTAACTCAAGCTAGCTAAAGCTAACTCAAGCTAACTCAAGCTAACTCAAGCTAGCTCAAGCTAACTCAAGCTAGTTCAAGCTAACTCAAGCTAGCTAAAGCTAACTCAAGCTAACTCAAGCTAACTCAAGCTAGCTCAAGCTAACTCAAGCTAACTCAAGCTAACTCAAGCTAACCCGAGCTAACTCAAGCTAACTCAAGGTAGCTAAAGCTAGTTCAAGCTAGCTCAAGCTAGCTAAAGCTAAGACAAGCTAACTCAAGCTAACTCAAGCTAACTCAAGCTAACTCAAGCTAGTTCAAGCTAACTCAAGCTAGCTAAAGCTAACTCAAGCTAACTCAAGCTAACTCAAGCTAGCTCAAGCTAACTCAAGCTAGTTCAAGCTAACTCAAGCTAGCTAAAGCTAACTCAAGCTAACTCAAGCTAACTCAAGCTAGCTCAAGCTAACTCAAGCTAGTTCAAGCTAACTCAAGCTAGCTAAAGCTAACTCAAGCTAACTCAAGCTAACTCAAGCTAACTCAAGCTAGCTAAAGCTAACTCAAGCTAACTCAAGCTAACCCGAGCTAACTCAAGCTAGCTCAAGCTAACCCAAGCTAGCTAAAGCTAACTCAAGCTAACTCAAGCTAATTCAAGCTAACTCAAGCTAACTCAAGCTAACTCAAGCTAACTCAAGCTAGCTAAAGCTAACTCAAGCTAACTCAAGCTAACTCAAGCTAACCCGAGCTAACTCAAGCTAACTCAAGGTAGCTAAAGCTAGTTCAAGCTAACTCAAGCTAGCTAAAGCTAAGACAAGCTAACTCAAGCTAACTCAAGCTAACTCAAGCTAACTCAAGCTAACTCAAGCTAGTTCAAGCTAACTCAAGCTAACTCAAGCTAACTCAAGCTAGCTAAAGCTAACTCAAGCTAACTCAAGCTAACTCAAGCTAACCCGAGCTAACTCAAGCTAACTCAAGGTAGCTAAAGCTAGTTCAAGCTAGCTCAAGCTAGCTAAAGCTAAGACAAGCTAACTCAAGCTAACTCAAGCTAACTCAAGCTAGTTCAAGCTAACTCAAGCTAGCTAAAGCTAACTCAAGCTAACTCAAGCTAACTCAAGCTAGCTCAAGCTAACTCAAGCTAGTTCAAGCTAACTCAAGCTAGCTAAAGCTAACTCAAGCTAACTCAAGCTAACTCAAGCTAACTCAAGCTAGCTAAAGCTAACTCAAGCTAACTCAAGCTAACCCGAGCTAACTCAAGCTAGCTCAAGCTAACCCAAGCTAGCTAAAGCTAACTCAAGCTAACTCAAGCTAATTCAAGCTAACTCAAGCTAACTCAAGCTAACTCAAGCTAACTCAAGCTAGCTAAAGCTAACTCAAGCTAACTCAAGCTAACTCAAGCTAACCCGAGCTAACTCAAGCTAACTCAAGGTAGCTAAAGCTAGTTCAAGCTAACTCAAGCTAGCTAAAGCTAAGACAAGCTAACTCAAGCTAACTCAAGCTAACTCAAGCTAACTCAAGCTAACTCAAGCTAACTCAAGCTAGTTCAAGCTAACTCAAGCTAACTCAAGCTAACTCAAGCTAGCTAAAGCTAACTCAAGCTAACTCAAGCTAACTCAAGCTAACCCGAGCTAACTCAAGCTAACTCAAGGTAGCTAAAGCTAGTTCAAGCTAACTCAAGCTAGCTAAAGCTAAGACAAGCTAACTCAAGCTAACTCAAGCTAACTCAAGCTAACTCAAGCTAACTAAAGCTAGTTCAAGCTAACTCAAGCTAGCTAAAGCTAACTCAAGCTAACTCAAGCTAACTCAAGCTAGCTCAAGCTAACTCAAGCTAGTTCAAGCTAACTCAAGCTAGCTAAAGCTAACTCAAGCTAACTCAAGCTAACTCAAGCTAACTCAAGCTAGCTAAAGCTAACTCAAGCTAACTCAAGCTAACCCGAGCTAACTCAAGCTAGCTCAAGCTAACCCAAGCTAGCTAAAGCTAACTCAAGCTAACTCAAGCTAATTCAAGCTAACTCAAGCTAACTCAAGCTAACTCAAGCTAACTCAAGCTAGCTAAAGCTAACTCAAGCTAACTCAAGCTAACTCAAGCTAACCCGAGCTAACTCAAGCTAACTCAAGGTAGCTAAAGCTAGTTCAAGCTAACTCAAGCTAGCTAAAGCTAAGACAAGCTAACTCAAGCTAACTCAAGCTAACTCAAGCTAACTCAAGCTAACTCAAGCTAACTCAAGCTAGTTCAAGCTAACTCAAGCTAACTCAAGCTAACTCAAGCTAGCTAAAGCTAACTCAAGCTAACTCAAGCTAACTCAAGCTAACCCGAGCTAACTCAAGCTAACTCAAGGTAGCTAAAGCTAGTTCAAGCTAGCTCAAGCTAGCTAAAGCTAAGACAAGCTAACTCAAGCTAACTCAAGCTAACTCAAGCTAACTCAAGCTAGTTCAAGCTAACTCAAGCTAGCTAAAGCTAACTCAAGCTAACTCAAGCTAACTCAAGCTAGCTCAAGCTAACTCAAGCTAGTTCAAGCTAACTCAAGCTAGCTAAAGCTAACTCAAGCTAACTCAAGCTAACTCAAGCTAGCTCAAGCTAACTCAAGCTAACTCAAGCTAACTCAAGCTAACCCGAGCTAACTCAAGCTAACTCAAGGTAGCTAAAGCTAGTTCAAGCTAGCTCAAGCTAGCTAAAGCTAAGACAAGCTAACTCAAGCTAACTCAAGCTAACTCAAGCTAACTCAAGCTAGTTCAAGCTAACTCAAGCTAGCTAAAGCTAACTCAAGCTAACTCAAGCTAACTCAAGCTAGCTCAAGCTAACTCAAGCTAGTTCAAGCTAACTCAAGCTAGCTAAAGCTAACTCAAGCTAACTCAAGCTAACTCAAGCTAGCTCAAGCTAACTCAAGCTAGTTCAAGCTAACTCAAGCTAGCTAAAGCTAACTCAAGCTAACTCAAGCTAACTCAAGCTAACTCAAGCTAGCTAAAGCTAACTCAAGCTAACTCAAGCTAACCCGAGCTAACTCAAGCTAGCTCAAGCTAACCCAAGCTAGCTAAAGCTAACTCAAGCTAACTCAAGCTAATTCAAGCTAACTCAAGCTAACTCAAGCTAACTCAAGCTAACTCAAGCTAGCTAAAGCTAACTCAAGCTAACTCAAGCTAACTCAAGCTAACCCGAGCTAACTCAAGCTAACTCAAGGTAGCTAAAGCTAGTTCAAGCTAACTCAAGCTAGCTAAAGCTAAGACAAGCTAACTCAAGCTAACTCAAGCTAACTCAAGCTAACTCAAGCTAACTCAAGCTAGTTCAAGCTAACTCAAGCTAACTCAAGCTAACTCAAGCTAGCTAAAGCTAACTCAAGCTAACTCAAGCTAACTCAAGCTAACCCGAGCTAACTCAAGCTAACTCAAGGTAGCTAAAGCTAGTTCAAGCTAGCTCAAGCTAGCTAAAGCTAAGACAAGCTAACTCAAGCTAACTCAAGCTAACTCAAGCTAGTTCAAGCTAACTCAAGCTAGCTAAAGCTAACTCAAGCTAACTCAAGCTAACTCAAGCTAGCTCAAGCTAACTCAAGCTAGTTCAAGCTAACTCAAGCTAGCTAAAGCTAACTCAAGCTAACTCAAGCTAACTCAAGCTAACTCAAGCTAGCTAAAGCTAACTCAAGCTAACTCAAGCTAACCCGAGCTAACTCAAGCTAGCTCAAGCTAACCCAAGCTAGCTAAAGCTAACTCAAGCTAACTCAAGCTAATTCAAGCTAACTCAAGCTAACTCAAGCTAACTCAAGCTAACTCAAGCTAGCTAAAGCTAACTCAAGCTAACTCAAGCTAACTCAAGCTAACCCGAGCTAACTCAAGCTAACTCAAGGTAGCTAAAGCTAGTTCAAGCTAACTCAAGCTAGCTAAAGCTAAGACAAGCTAACTCAAGCTAACTCAAGCTAACTCAAGCTAACTCAAGCTAACTCAAGCTAACTCAAGCTAGTTCAAGCTAACTCAAGCTAACTCAAGCTAACTCAAGCTAGCTAAAGCTAACTCAAGCTAACTCAAGCTAACTCAAGCTAACCCGAGCTAACTCAAGCTAACTCAAGGTAGCTAAAGCTAGTTCAAGCTAACTCAAGCTAGCTAAAGCTAAGACAAGCTAACTCAAGCTAACTCAAGCTAACTCAAGCTAACTCAAGCTAACTAAAGCTAGTTCAAGCTAACTCAAGCTAGCTAAAGCTAACTCAAGCTAACTCAAGCTAACTCAAGCTAGCTCAAGCTAACTCAAGCTAGTTCAAGCTAACTCAAGCTAGCTAAAGCTAACTCAAGCTAACTCAAGCTAACTCAAGCTAACTCAAGCTAGCTAAAGCTAACTCAAGCTAACTCAAGCTAACCCGAGCTAACTCAAGCTAGCTCAAGCTAACCCAAGCTAGCTAAAGCTAACTCAAGCTAACTCAAGCTAATTCAAGCTAACTCAAGCTAACTCAAGCTAACTCAAGCTAACTCAAGCTAGCTAAAGCTAACTCAAGCTAACTCAAGCTAACTCAAGCTAACCCGAGCTAACTCAAGCTAACTCAAGGTAGCTAAAGCTAGTTCAAGCTAACTCAAGCTAGCTAAAGCTAAGACAAGCTAACTCAAGCTAACTCAAGCTAACTCAAGCTAACTCAAGCTAACTCAAGCTAACTCAAGCTAGTTCAAGCTAACTCAAGCTAACTCAAGCTAACTCAAGCTAGCTAAAGCTAACTCAAGCTAACTCAAGCTAACTCAAGCTAACCCGAGCTAACTCAAGCTAACTCAAGGTAGCTAAAGCTAGTTCAAGCTAACTCAAGCTAGCTAAAGCTAAGACAAGCTAACTCAAGCTAACTCAAGCTAACTCAAGCTAACTCAAGCTAACTAAAGCTAGTTCAAGCTAACTCAAGCTAGCTAAAGCTAACTCAAGCTAACTCAAGCTAACTCAAGCTAGCTCAAGCTAACTCAAGCTAGTTCAAGCTAACTCAAGCTAGCTAAAGCTAACTCAAGCTAACTCAAGCTAACTCAAGCTAACTCAAGCTAGCTAAAGCTAACTCAAGCTAACTCAAGCTAACCCGAGCTAACTCAAGCTAGCTCAAGCTAACCCAAGCTAGCTAAAGCTAACTCAAGCTAACTCAAGCTAATTCAAGCTAACTCAAGCTAACTCAAGCTAACTCAAGCTAACTCAAGCTAGCTAAAGCTAACTCAAGCTAACTCAAGCTAACTCAAGCTAACCCGAGCTAACTCAAGCTAACTCAAGGTAGCTAAAGCTAGTTCAAGCTAACTCAAGCTAGCTAAAGCTAAGACAAGCTAACTCAAGCTAACTCAAGCTAACTCAAGCTAACTCAAGCTAACTCAAGCTAGTTCAAGCTAACTTAATGAAGTTAACCCAAGCTAACTTGGGTTAATGAAGTCAAACTCAAGCTAACCCGAGCTAACTCAAGCTAACTCAAGCTAATTCAAGCTAACTCAAGCTAACTCAAGCTAATTCAAGCTAACTCAAGCTAATTCAAGCTAACTCAAGCTAGCTCAAGCTAACTCAAGCTAACCCAAGCTAACTTAAGCTAGCTTAAGCTAATTAAAGCTAATTAAAGCTAACTCAAGCTAACCCAAGCTAACTTAAGCTAGCTCTAGCTGGCTGCCACTGTTAGGCCATTTGGGAGCGCTTTTCTCGCACTCTGATTGGCTGCCACTGTTAGGCCATTTGGGAGCGCTTTTCTCGCACTCTGATTGGCTGCCACTGTTAGGCCATTTGGGAGCGCTTTTCTCGCACTCTGATTGGCTGCCACTGTTAGGCCATTTGGGAGCGCTTTTCTCGCACTCTGATTGGCTGCCACTGTTAGGCCATTTGGGAGCGCTTTTCTCGCACTCTGATTGGCTGCCACTGTTAGGCCATTTGGGAGCGCTTTTCTCGCACTCTGATTGGCTGCCACTGTTAGGCCATTTGGGAGCGCTTTTCTCGCACTCTGATTGGCTGCCACTGTTAGGCCATTTGGGAGCGCTTTTCTCGCACTCTGATTGGCTGCCACTGTTAGGCCATTTGGGAGCGCTTTTCTCGCACTCTGATTGGCTGCCACTGTTAGGCCATTTGGGAGCGCTTTTCTCGCACTCTGATTGGCTGCCACTGTTAGGCCATTTGGGAGCGCTTTTCTCGCACTCTGATTGGCTGCCACTGTTAGGCCATTTGGGAGCGCTTTTCTCGCACTCTGATTGGCTGCCACTGTTAGGCCATTTGGGAGCGCTTTTCTCGCACTCTGATTGGCTGCCACTGTTAGGCCATTTGGGAGCGCTTTTCTCGCACTCTGATTGGCTGCCACTGTTAGGCCATTTGGGAGCGCTTTTCTCGCACTCTGATTGGCTGCCACTGTTAGGCCATTTGGGAGCGCTTTTCTCGCACTCTGATTGGCTGCCACTGTTAGGCCATTTGGGAGCGCTTTTCTCGCACTCTGATTGGCTGCCACTGTTAGGCCATTTGGGAGCGCTTTTCTCGCACTCTGATTGGCTGCCACTGTTAGGCCATTTGGGAGCGCTTTTCTCGCACTCTGATTGGCTGCCACTGTTAGGCCATTTGGGAGCGCTTTTCTCGCACTCTGATTGGCTGCCACTGTTAGGCCATTTGGGAGCGCTTTTCTCGCACTCTGATTGGCTGCCACTGTTAGGCCATTTGGGAGCGCTTTTCTCGCACTCTGATTGGCTGCCACTGTTAGGCCATTTGGGAGCGCTTTTCTCGCACTCTGATTGGCTGCCACTGTTAGGCCATTTGGGAGCGCTTTCTCGCACTCTGATTGGCTGCCACTGTTAGGCCATTTGGGAGCGCTTTTCTCGCACTCTGATTGGCTGCCACTGTTAGGCCATTTGGGAGCGCTTTTCTCGCACTCTGATTGGCTGCCACTGTTAGGCCATTTGGGAGCGCTTTTCTCGCACTCTGATTGGCTGCCACTGTTAGGCCATTTGGGAGCGCTTTTCTCGCACTCTGATTGGCTGCCACTGTTAGGCCATTTGGGAGCGCTTTTCTCGCACTCTGATTGGCTGCCAGTGTTAGGCCATTTGGGAGCGCTTTTCTCGCACTCTGATTGGCTGCCAGTGTTAGGCCATTTGGGAGCGCTTTTCTCGCACTCTGATTGGCTGCCAGTGTTAGGCCATTTGGGAGCGCATAGATGACGAGGCAACACTTTCAGACAGCAAAGCGATGCTTCAGCTTACTTCAGCTAATTTAGAACACAACCGAACATTTGTAGCAAGACACCGCACAACCTTGGCTGCTTGGTTGCCTGAGCACAAGTTCAAGTTCTTTCCCAGTGCCGTAACACGACACTGGAATTTTCACCAAATGTCAACCACCGTTTGCCGTACACTCCGAATTATGTTACGGTGCTTATTGGCTAGAGAAGAACTCAAAAGTATGAGTTGATTGCAAGGCAGTAGACATGGTTTCGCACAGCATAGATCAACATAGAATAAAACTCTCTGCAGAATTTTGATCTTCCTTCTTCCTAACTCAAATGAGTAGCGAGGTCCATATCATGCACCACCGAGAGACTATCTTCTAGTCTATCTATACCACCAGCCCGAAGGCTAGCAATATTTATATCATGCACCACCGAGAGACTATCTTCTAGTCTATCTATATCACCAGCCCGAAGGCTAGCAATATTTACATCATGCACCACCGAGAGACTATCTTCTAGTCTATCTATATCACCAGCCCGAAGGCTAGCAATATTTATATCATGCACCACCGAGAGACTATCTTCTAGTCTATCTATATCACCAGCCCGAAGGCTAGCAATATTTATATCATGCACCACCGAGAGACTATCTTCTAGTCTATCTATATCACCAACCCGAAGGCTAGCAATATTTATATCATGCACCACCGAGAGACTATCTTCTAGTCTATCTATATCACCAGCCCGAAGGCTAGCAATATTTATATCATGCACCACCGAGAGACTATCTTCTAGTCTATCTATATCACCAACCCGAAGGCTAGCAATATTTATATCATGCACCACCGAGAGACTATCTTCTAGTCTATCTATATCACCAACCCGAAGGCTAGCAATATCTATA
>NW_027453433.1:0-50000 GCF_964194025.1 Convolutriloba macropyga | reverse complement strand
GACCATTTCTCGCGGACATGACAAATTCTTAACTAAAACGTTGACATTTTTTTGTCTTGAGCAGTGAGTGATTTGTGGCAAATTTAGAGTAACTCAGGAAACGCACCAAGCAACCCACCATGCATATAATCAACGGGTGCCGTCAAAGGCAACCCGGCAATAATTTCAGAAAAAGGGCTTCTACTTTTAACGCCGACAACGTTGGGTAGTTCGTCAGCATTTTGGGCTTCTGCCATGTTGACGTAATTTTCAGTTAAGGGACTTTCACGAACTCTACCAGTCTCAATAAAGGGATAATATGCGTGGGTTTTTCCAATGGTTTTACCTTTTGTTTCGCAAAAATGGCACCCGTAAAGTCCATTAAATTTGAACATATTCAACATATGATTCTTGGCTCCCAGGTCGGATATCAGCAACCTCATTTTGAAGCTCAGCCTATAGTTCGTCTGTTCGTCTATACTCAAGTCAATGCCCGAAAATATCTCAGAAAGTAAATTGGGGACTATTTGCGTCCAATCTGGAACTGTTTCGCCAACAAAGAGAGCAGCGAGAACAATGTTTTTTCGTGCCATTCGCAATTTAGGGGGCAAATCTGCAATCTGGATCCATATTGGCCAGACTTCTTTTTTGAACGTAGATTTTTTTATTTTTACGCCATCGGAGAATAATACCAAATTTATAAGAAGATTTTCGCTGCTTCCAACTTCTACAATTGGACAAATTGATCTGCTGAAATCTCCAAATGGGTCTTCTTTGCGTTGGTTGCAGTACCTTAGTATGTTTGAAAGTTGACTTTTGACAATATCACGTATTTGAAAACGAAAGCTAAGTACGCAGAAGGAAGCTGCACTTGTTTTTCTTATCGCTCCTACTTTTTCATCGTAATTTCTTTTCATGCTTTGAACATGCGAATATCCAGAAGGAAGTCTGTTTTCTGTTGGCAATAAGACTTTTACTAGGGAATGAAGAGAAGCCGAACACTCGTCGGAAAGATTGAATTTTGCACAAAAGAGATCCATAAGATCTGTTGCTTCCTTCACCGTTGTTGCACTGCCTTCAAAAAGTTTCAGATTTAAGCTATCAGGTATGCTAGTTGAACTGTTTAAAGTGTCAAAGTATTTCCTTCAAGAATTTCGGATACAGAGAAACTCGGTAATGCATTTTGTCCCAGGGGTGAAGAAGCTCGGGCTAAGACAATTGATAATTTGGCTTCACTTGACTGTTCGTTATCGAAGGATGACAGGCTGAGATTACTTTCTGATTCATCCGAAAATAAGATAGACAAGTTTGCTTCTGTTTCACTTTGTTCTGTTGCTCCATTGTAATCTAAGGCTCTGTTTGGACAACTAAAATTTGCGCTTATTGAAGTAGAAACGTTTTTCTCTGGTGAATCAGTGCTGCTCAGTGGACTCCTTTCAAGATCGTTGTAAACTTCAACCAACTCCCGACACTTGACTCTGTGCCGCTTGGTTATAACAGCATCAGCCTGCTTTGCATTTTCCTGGTCGTTTAACTCAACAACAATGCCCGCAACTACCTCGAATATTAAATCATCCACAATATCTTGTAATTGAGCGCTTCGATTCGCCTCATCCTTTGCTTGAAGTTCGCACGTTCTGCACAGACAGGCGTTTTCTTCAAAGAAATCAGTCCCATACTTCACAAAAACCTCGTCACCCGGACATAACTTCCGTTTTACTCGCAACTGCACAAAATCTGATTGACTCAAGAAATCGTACTCGCAGTTCGGGCTGCAGTCAGAATTTACGAACCGCATTGGCCCGAGCAGGAGCAAATGTTTTCCTGTCCTCTCAGAAGTCATTAACGACAAATTTGTGACAGCGCCCTCGGGTACTTCTCTCACAAAGCCAATTGGGTTACGCTTGAAGATGAAGGGAGGATGAACTATTTTATTACCAACATAGAGAAGCCTATAACCACCAAAATTGTCGTAGACAATGGAAAAGTCTGGTTTCAAATTCTTGTAGGCATCGCACACAATATCAAACGACTTTTTCCAAACCGGCTCTCTAGTAAATTTTCTTTGGAAAATGGGTTTCCGCATTGGCTCAACTGTGCGCATCGCTGGGCGATCCGTGGTTTGCACAAGTAGCTCAACAGCAAACTAATCGCATTGGGCCAAAATTGACCAGCTCACTTCTCTGGGAATCATTTTTCATCTAAAAATTTTTAGCTTTCATAACAGTTTAGGGAGAGAACACTAGGGAAGACTCAAGGTGGAAAACAAGTCCAGCAACTTGATTTCGTCTTTGCGGGAAGCTTATTGAGAACAAAAAATGAACAACCCTATTGATTATTTCTTTTAAAAAATGAACTTTCAATAATACAAATTGCATTAGGGAGAGAAGAACACTAGAAACCAAGTCCAGCAACTTGACTTCTGTCTAACGGAACGCTTCATTGTTATGGAAAATTGATAGTGTCCAAGTCCAGTAACTTGAACACTTTGTTTGAAAATCAAGGATATTAAAATGAAAGACTCAAGGTGGAAAACAAGTCCAGCAACTTGTTTTCGTCTTTGCGGGAAGCATATTGAGAACAAAAAATGAACAACCCTATTGATTATTTCTTTTAAAAAATGAACTTTCAATTATACAAATTGCATTAGGGAGAGAAGAACACTAGAAACCAAGTCCAGCAACTTGACTTCTGTCTAACGGAACGCTTCATTGTTATAGAAAATTGATAGTGTCCAAGTCCAGTAACTTAAACACTTTGTTTGAAAATCATGGATATTAAAATGAAAGACTCAAGGTGGAAAACAAGTCCAGCAACTTGTTTTCGTCTTTTCGGGAAGCTTATTGAGAACAAAAAATGAACAACCCTATAGATTATTTCTTTAAAAAAAGAGCTTTCAATTATACAAATTGCATTAGGGAGAGAAGAACACTAGAAACCAAGTCCAGCAACTTGACTTCTGTCTAACGGAACGCTTCATTGTTATAGAAAATTGATAGTGTCCAAGTCCAGTAACTTAAACACTTTGTTTGAAAATCATGGATATTAAAATGAAAGACTCAAGGTGGAAAACAAGTCCAGCAACTTGTTTTCGTCTTTGCGGGAAGCTTATTGAGAACAAAAAATGAACAACCCTATAGATTATTTCTTTAAAAAAAAGAGCTTTCAATTATACAAATTGCATTAGGGAGAGAAGAACACTAGAAACCAAGTCCAGCAACTTGACTTCCGTCTAACGGAACGCTTCATTGTTATAGAAAATTGATAGTGTCCAAGTCCAGTAACTTGAACACTTTGTTTGAAAATCATGGATATTAAAATGAAAGACTCAAGGTGGAAAACAAGTCCAGCAACTTGTTTTCGTCTTTGCGGGAAGCTTATTGAGAACAAAAAATGAACAACGCTATTGATTATTTCTTTTAAAAAATGAACTTTCAATTATACAAATTGCATTAGGGAGAGAAGAACACTAGAAACCAAGTCAAGCAACTTGACTTCTGTCTAACGGAACGCTTCATTGTTATAGAAAGTTGATAGTGCCCAAGTCCAGCAACTTGAACACTTTGTTCGAAAACTATGGATATTAAAATGAAAGACTCAAGGTGGAAAACAAGTCCAGCAACTTGTTTTCGTCTTTGCGGGAAGCTTATTGAGAACAAAAAATGAACAACCCTATAGATTATTTCTTTAAAAAAAAGAGCTTTCAATTATACAAATTGCATTAGGGAGAGAAGAACACTAGAAACCAAGTCCAGCAACTTGACTTCTGTCTAACGGAACGCTTCATTGTTATAGAAAATTGATAGTGTCCAAGTCCAGTAACTTGAACACTTTGTTTGAAAATCATGGATATTAAAATGAAAGACTCAAGGTGGAAAACAAGTCCAGCAACTTGTTTTCGTCTTTGCGGGAAGCTTATTGAGAACAAAAAATGAACAACGCTATTGATTATTTCTTTTAAAAATTGAACTTTCAATTATACAAATTGCATTAGGGAGAGAAGAACATTAGAAACCAAGTCAAGCAACTTGACTTCTGTCTAACGGAACGCTTCATTGTTATAGAAAGTTGATAGTGCCCAAGTCCAGCAACTTGAACACTTTGTTCGAAAATTATGGATATAAAAATGAAAGACTCAAGGTGGAAAACAAGTCCAGCAACTTGTTTTCGTCTTTGCGGGAAGCTTACTGAGAACAAAAATGAACAACGCTATTGATTATTTCTTTTAAAAAATGAACTTTCAATTAGACAAATTGCATTAGGGAGAGAAGAACACTAGAAACCAAGTCCAGCAACTTGACTTCTGTCTAACGGAACGCTTCATTGTTATAGAAAAATGATAGTGCCCAAGTCCAGTAACTTGAGCACTTTGTTTGAAAATTATGGATATTAAAATGAAAGACTCGAGATGGAAAACAAGTCCAGCAACTTGTTTTCGTCTTTGCGGGAAGCTTATTGAGAACAAAAAATGAACAACCCTATTGATTATTTCTTTTAAAAAATGAACTTTCAATTATACAAATTGCATTAGGGAGAGAAGAACACTAGAAACCAAGTCCAGCAACTTCACTTTTGTCTAACGGAACGCTTCATTGTTATAGAAAATTGATAGTGCCCAAGTCCAGTAACTTGAACACTTTGTTTGAAAATTATGGATATTAAAGTGAAAGACTCAAGGTGGAAAACAAGTCCAGCGACTTTTTCTTCGTCTTGGCGGGAAGCTTATTGAGAACAAAAAATGAACAACGCTACTGATTATTTCTTTTAAAAAATGAACTTTCAATTATACAAATTGCATTAGGGAGAGAAGAACACTAGAAACCAAGTCCAGCAACTTGACTTTTGTCTAACGGAACGCTTCATTGTTATAGAAAATTGATAGTGCCCAAGTCCAGTAACTTGAACTCTTTGTTTGAAAATTATGGATATTAAAATGAAAGATTCAAGGTGGAAAATCAAGTCCAGCAACTTGTTTTCGTCTTTGCGGGAAGCTTATTGAGAACAAAAAATGAACAACGCTAGTGATTATTTCTTTTAAAAAATGAATTTTCAATTATACAAATTGCATTAGGGAGAGAAGAACACTAGAAACCAAGTCCAGTAACTTGACTTCTGTCTAACGGAACGCTTCATTGTTATAGAAAATTGATAGTGCCCAAGTCCAGTATCTTGAACACTTTGTCTGAAAATTATGGATATTAAAATGAAAGACTCAAGGTGGAAAACAAGTCCAGCAACTTGTTTTCGTCTTTGCGGGAAGCTTATTGAGAACAAAAAATGAACAACGCTATTGGTTATTTCTTTTAAAAAATGAACTTTCAATTATACAAATTGCATTAGGGAGAGAAGAACACTAGAAACCAAATCCAGTAACTTGACTTCTGTCTAACGGAACGCTTCATTGTTATAGAAAATTGATAGTGCCCAAGTCCAGTAACTTGAACAGTTTGTTTGAAAATTATGGATATTAAAATGAAAGATTCAAGGTGGAAAACAAGTCCAGCAACTTGTTTTCGTCATTGCGGGAAGCTTATTGAGAACAAAAATGAACAACCCTATTGATTATTTCTTTTAAAAAATGAACTTTCAATTATACAAATTGCATTAGGGAGAGAAGATCACTAGAAACCAAGTCCAGCAACTTGACTTCTATCTAACGGAACGCTTCATTGTTATAGAAAATTGATGGTGCCCAAGTCCAGTAACTTGAACACTTTGTTTGAAAATTATGGATAATAAAATGAAAGACTCAAGGTGGAAAACAAGTCCAGCAACTTGTTTTCGTCTTTGCGGGAAGCTTATTGAAAACAAAAAATGAACAACGCTATTGATTATTTCTTTTAAAAAATGAACTTTCAGTTATACAAATTGCATTAGGGAGAGAAGAACACTAGAAACCAAGTCCAGCAACTTGACTTCTGTCTAACGGAATGCTTCATTGTTATAGAAAATTGATAGTGCGCAAGTCCAGTAACTTGAACACTTTGTTTGAGAATTGTGGATATTAAAATGAAAGACTCAAGGTGGAAAACAAGTCCAGCAACTTGTTTTCGTCTTTGCGGGAAGCTTATTGAGAACAAAAAATGAACAACCCTATTGATTATTTCTTTTTAAAAATGAACTTTCAATTATACAAATTGCAGGGAGAGAAGAACACTATAAACCAAGTCCAGCAACTTGACTTCTGTCTAACGGAACGCTTCATTGTTATAGAAAATTGATAGTGCCCAAGTCCAGTAATTTGAACAATTTGTTTGAAAATTATCGATTTTAAAATGAAAAACTCAAGGTGGAAAAACAAGTCCAGCAACTTGTTTTCGTCTTTGCGGGAAGCTTGTTGAGAACAAAAAATGAACAACGCTATTGATTATTTCTTTTAAAAAATGAACTTTCAATTATACAAATTGCATTAGTGAGAGAAGAACACTAGAAACCAAGTCCAGTAACTTGACTTCTGTCTAACGAACGCTTCATTGTTATAGAAAATTGATGGTGCCCAAGTCCAGTAACTTGAACACTTTGTTTGAAAATTATGGATATAAAAATGAAAGACTCAAGGTGGAAAACAAGTCCAGCAACTTGTTTTCGTCTTTGCGGGAAGCTTATTGAGAACAAAAAAGGAACAACCCTATTGATTATTTCTTTTAAAAAATGAACTTTCAATTATACAAATTGCATTAGGGAGAGAAGAACACTAGAAACCAAGTCCAGCAACTTGACTTCTGTCTAATGGAACGCTTCATTGTTATAGAAAATTGATGGTGCCCAAGTCCAGTAACTTGAACATTTGGTTTGAAAACTATGGATATTAAAATGAAAGACTCAAGGTGGAAAACAAGTCCAGCAACCTGTTTTCATCTTTGCGGGAAGCTTATTGAGAACAAAAAATGAACAACGCTATTGATTATTTCTTTTAAAAAATGAACTTTCAATTATAAAAATTGCATTAGGGAGAGAAGAACACTAGAAACCAAGTCCAGCAACTTGACTTCTGTCTAACGGAACGCTTCATTGTTATAGAAAATTGATAGTGCCCAAGTCCAGTAACTTGAACACTTTGTTTGAGAATTATGGATATTAAAAGGAAAGACTCAAGGTGGAAAACAAGTCCAGCAACTTGTTTTCGTCTTTGCGGGAAGCTTATTGAGAACAAAAAATGAACAACCCTATTGATTATTTCTTTTAAAAAATGAACTTTCAATTATACAAATTGCATTAGGGAGAGAAGAACACTAGAAACCAAGTCAAGCAACTTGACGTCTGTCTAACGGAACGCTTCATTGTTATAGAAAATTGATGGTGCCCAAGTCCAGTAACTTGAACACTTTGTTTGAAAATTATGGATATTAAAATGAAAGACTCAAGGTGGAAAATAAGTCCAGCAACTTGTTTTCGTCTTTGCGGGAAGCTTATTGAGAACAAAAAAGGAACAACCCTATTGATTATCTCTTTTAAAAAATGAACTTTCAATTATACAAATTGCATTAGGGAGAGAAGAACACTAGAAACCAAGTCCAGCAACTTGACTTCTGTCTAACGGAACGCTTCATTGTTATAGAAAATTGATGGCGCCCAAGTCCAGTAACTTGAACACTTTGTTTGAAAATTATGGATATTAAAATGAAAGACTCAAGGTGGAAAACAAGTCAAGCAACCTGTTTTCGTATTTGCGGGAAGCTTATTGAGAACAAAAAATGAACAACGCTATTGATTATTTCTTTTAAAAAATGAACTTTCAATTATACAAAATGCATTAGGGAGAGAAGAACACTAGAAACCAAGTCCAGCAACTTGACTTCTGTCTAACGGAACGCTTCATTGTTATAGAAAATTGATAGTGCCCAAGTCCAGTAACTTGAACACTTTGTTTGAGAAATATGGATATTAAAAGGAAAGACTCAAGGTGGAAAACAAGTCCAGCAACTTGTTTTCGTCTTTGCGGGAAGCTTATTGAGAACAAAAAATGAACAACCCTATTGATTATTTCTTTTAAAAAATGAACTTTCAATTATACAAATTGCATTAGGGAGAGAAGAACACTAGAAACCAAGTCCAGCAACTTGACGTCTGTCTAACGGAACGCTTCATTGTTATAGAAAATTGATGGTGCCCAAGTCCAGTAACTTGAACACTTTGTTTGAAAATTATGGATATTAAAATGAAAGACTCAAGGTGGAAAATAAGTCCAGCAACTTGTTTTCGTCTTTGCGGGAAGCTTATTGAGAACAAAAAAGGAACAACCCTATTGATTATCTCTTTTAAAAAATGAACTTTCAATTATACAAATTGCATTAGGGAGAGAAGAACACTAGAAACCAAGTCCAGCAACTTGACTTCTGTCTAACGGAACGCTTCATTGTTATAGAAAATTGATGGCGCCCAAGTCCAGTAACTTGAACACTTTGTTTGAAAATTATGGATATTAAAATGAAAGACTCAAGGTGGAAAACAAGTCAAGCAACCTGTTTTCGTATTTGCGGGAAGCTTATTGAGAACAAAAAATGAACAACGCTATTGATTATTTCTTTTAAAAAATGAACTTTCAATTATACAAAATGCATTAGGGAGAGAAGAACACTAGAAACCAAGTCCAGCAACTTGACTTCTGTCTAACGGAACGCTTCATTGTTATAGAAAATTGATAGTGCCCAAGTCCAGTAACTTGAACACTTTGTTTGAGAAATATGGATATTAAAAGGAAAGACTCAAGGTGGAAAACAAGTCCAGCAACTTGTTTTCGTCTTTGCGGGAAGCTTATTGAGAACAAAAAATGAACAACCCTATTGATTATTTCTTTTAAAAAATGAACTTTCAATTATACAAATTGCATTAGGGAGAGAAGAACACTAGAAACCAAGTCCAGCAACTTGACGTCTGTCTAACGGAACGCTTCATTGTTATAGAAAATTGATGGTGCCCGAGTCCAGTAACTTGAACACTTTGTTTGAAAATCATGGATATTAAAATGAAAGACTCAAGGTGGAAAACAAGTCCAGCAACCTGTTTTCATCTTTGCGGGAAGCTTATTGAGAACAAAAAATGAACAACGCTATTGATTATTTCTTTTAAAAAATGAACTTTCAATTATAAAAATTGCATTAGGGAGAGAAGAACACTAGAAACCAAGTCCAGCAACTTGACTTCTGTCTAACGGAACGCTTCATTGTTATAGAAAATTGATAGTGCCCAAGTCCAGTAACTTGAACACTTTGTTTGAGAATTATGGATATTAAAAGGAAAGACTCAAGGTGGAAAACAAGTCCAGCAACTTGTTTTCGTCTTTGCGGGAAGCTTATTGAGAACAAAAAATGAACAACCCTATTGATTATTTCTTTTAAAAAATGAACTTTCAATTATACAAATTGCATTAGGGAGAGAAGAACACTAGAAACCAAGTCAAGCAACTTGACGTCTGTCTAACGGAACGCTTCATTGTTATAGAAAATTGATGGTGCCCAAGTCCAGTAACTTGAACACTTTGTTTGAAAATTATGGATATTAAAATGAAAGACTCAAGGTGGAAAATAAGTCCAGCAACTTGTTTTCGTCTTTGCGGGAAGCTTATTGAGAACAAAAAAGGAACAACCCTATTGATTATCTCTTTTAAAAAATGAACTTTCAATTATACAAATTGCATTAGGGAGAGAAGAACACTAGAAACCAAGTCCAGCAACTTGACTTCTGTCTAACGGAACGCTTCATTGTTATAGAAAATTGATGGCGCCCAAGTCCAGTAACTTGAACACTTTGTTTGAAAATTATGGATATTAAAATGAAAGACTCAAGGTGGAAAACAAGT
This sequence comes from Convolutriloba macropyga, assembly GCF_964194025.1. NCBI lineage: Eukaryota > Metazoa > Xenacoelomorpha > Acoela > Convolutidae > Convolutriloba > Convolutriloba macropyga. The sequence continues at coordinate 40,222 of NW_027453433.1, read as the reverse complement.
CAAGCAACCTGTTTTCGTATTTGCGGGAAGCTTATTGAGAACAAAAAATGAACAACGCTATTGATTATTTCTTTTAAAAAATGAACTTTCAATTATACAAAATGCATTAGGGAGAGAAGAACACTAGAAACCAAGTCCAGCAACTTGACTTCTGTCTAACGGAACGCTTCATTGTTATAGAAAATTGATAGTGCCCAAGTCCAGTAACTTGAACACTTTGTTTGAGAAATATGGATATTAAAAGGAAAGACTCAAGGTGGAAAACAAGTCCAGCAACTTGTTTTCGTCTTTGCGGGAAGCTTATTGAGAACAAAAAATGAACAACCCTATTGATTATTTCTTTTAAAAAATGAACTTTCAATTATACAAATTGCATTAGGGAGAGAAGAACACTAGAAACCAAGTCCAGCAACTTGACGTCTGTCTAACGGAACGCTTCATTGTTATAGAAAATTGATGGTGCCCAAGTCCAGTAACTTGAACACTTTGGTTGAAAATTATGGATATTAAAATGAAAGACTCAAGGTGGAAAATAAGTCCAGCAACTTGTTTTCGTCTTTGCGGGAAGCTTATTGAGAACAAAAAATGAACAACGCTATTGATTATTTCTTTTAAAAAATGAACTTTCAATTATACAAATTGCATTAGGGAGAGAAGAACACTAGAAACCAAGTCCAGCAACTTGACTTCTGTCTAACGGAACGCTTCATTGTTATAGAAAATTGATAGTGCCCAAGTCCAGTAACTTGAACACTTTGTTTGAGAATTATGGATATTAAAAGGAAAGACTCAAGGTGGAAAACAAGTCCAGCAACTTGTTTTCGTCTTTGCGGGAAGCTTATTGAGAACAAAAAATGAACAACCCTATTGATTATTTCTTTTAAAAAATGAACTTTCAATTATACAAATTGCATTAGGGAGAGAAAAACACTAGAAACCAATTCCAGCAACTTGACGTCTGTCTAACGGAACGCTTCATTGTTATAGAAAATTGATGGTGCCCAAGTCCAGTAACTTGAACACTTTGGTTGAAAATTATGGATATTAAAATGAAAGACTCAAGGTGGAAAATAAGTCCAGCAACTTGTTTTCGTCTTTGCGGGAAGCTTATTGAGAACAAAAAAAAAGAACAACGCTATTGATTATTTCTTTTAAAAAATGAACTTTCAATTATACAAATTGCATCAGGGAGAGAAGAACTCTAGAAACCAAGTCCAGCAACTTGACTTCTGTCTAACGGAACGCTTCATTGTTATAGAAAATTGATAGTGCCCAAGTCCAGTAACTTGAACACTTTGTTTGAGATTTATGGATATTAAAATGAAAGACTCAATGTGGAAAACAAGTCCAGCAACTTGTTTTCGTCTTTGCGGGAAGCTTATTGAGAACAAAAAATGAACAACCCTATTGATTATTTCTTTTAAGAAATGAACTTTCAATTGTACAAATTGCATTAGGGAGAGAAGAACACTAGAAACCAAGTCCAGCAACTTGACTTCTGTCTAACGGAACGCTTCATTGTTATAGAAAATTGATAGTGCCCAAGTCCAGTAACTTGAACACTTTGTTTGAAAATTATGGATATTAAAATGAAAGACTCAAGGTGGAAAACAGGTCCAGCAATTTTTTTTCGTCTTTGCGGGAAGCTTATTGAGAACAAAAAATGAACAACCCTAATGATTATTTCTTTTAAAAAATGAACTTTCAATTATGCAAATTGCATTAGGGAGAGAAGAACACTAGAAACCAAGTCCAGCAACTTGACTTCTGTCTAACGGAACGCTTCATTGTTATAGAAAATTGATAGTGCGCAAGTCCAGTAAATTAATCACTTTGTTTGAAAATTATGGTTATTAAAATGAAAGACTCAAGGTGGAAAACAAGTCCAGCAACTTTTTTTTCGTCTTTGCGGGAAGCTTATTGAGAACAAAAAATGAACAACGCTATTGATTATTTCTTTTAAAAAATGAACTTTCAATTATACAAATTGCATTAGGGAGAGAAGAACACTAGAAACCAAGTCCAGCAACTTGACTTCTGTCTAACGGAACGCTTCATTGTTATAGAAAATTGATAGTGCCCAAGTCCTGTAACTTGAACACTTTGTTTGAAAATTATGGATATTAAAATGAAAGCCTCAAGGTGGAAAACAGGTCCAGCATTTTTTTTTCGTCTTTGCGGGAAGCTTATTGAGAATAAAAAATGAACAACGCTATTGATTATTTCTTTTAAAAAATAAACTTTCAATTATACAAATTGCATTAGGGAGAGAAGAACACTAGAAACCAAGTCCAGCAACTTGACTTCTGTCTAACGGAACGCTTCATTGTTATAGAAAATTGATAGTGCCCAATTCCAGTAACTTGAACACTTTGTTTGAAAATTATGGATATTAAAATGAAAGACTCAAGGTGGAAAACAAGTCCAGCAACTTGTTTTCGTCTTTGCGGGAAGCTTATTGAGAACAAAAAATGAACAACCCTATTGATTATTTCTTTTAAAAAATGAACTTTCAACTATACAAATTGCATTAGGGAGAGAAGAACACTAGAAACCAAGTCCAGCAACTTGACTCCTATCTAAGGGACCGCTTCATTGTTATAGAAAATTTATAGTGTCCAAGTCGAGTAACTTGAACACTTTGCTTGAAAATTATGGATATTAAAATGAAAGACTCAAGGTGGAAAACAAGTCCAGCAACTTGTTTTCGTCTGTGCGGGAAGCTTATTGAGAACAAAAAATGAACAACCCTATTGATTAATTCTTTTAAAAAATGAACTTTCAACTATACAAATTGCATTAGGGAGAGAAGAACACTAGAAACCAAGTCCAGCAACTTGACTTCTATCTAACGGACCGCTTCATTGTTATAGAAAATTGATAGTGTCCAAGTCCAGTAACTTGAAAACTTTGTTTGAAATATATGGATATTAAAATGAAAGACTCAAGGTGGAAAACAAGTCCAGCAACTTGTTTTCGTCTTTGCGGGAAGCTTATTGAGAACAAAAAGTGAACAACCCTATTGATTATTTCTTTTAAAAAATGAACTTTCAACTATACAAATTGCATTAGGGAGAGAAGAACACTAGAAACCAAGTCCAGCAACTTGACTTCTGTCTAGCGGAACGCTTCATTGTTATAGAAAATTGATAGTGCCCAAGTCCAGAAACTTGAATACTTTGTTTGAAAACTATGGATATTAAAATGAAAGACTCAAGGTGGAAAACAAGTCCAGCAACTTGTTTTCGTCTTTGCGGGAAGCTTATTGAGAAAAAAAATGAACAACGCTATTGATTATTTCTTTTAAAAAATGAACTTTCAATTATACAAATTGAATTAGGGAGAGAAGAACACTAGAAACCAAGTCCAGCAACTTGACTTCTGTCTCACGGAACGCTTCATTGTTATAGAAAATTGATAGTGCCCAAGTCCAGTAACTTGAACACTTTGTTTGAAAATTATGGATATTAAAATGAAAGACTCAAGGTGGAAAACAAGTCCAGCAACTTGTTTTCGTCTTTGCGGGAAGCTTATTGAGAACAAAAAATGAACAACCCTATTGATTATTTCTTTTAAAAAATGAACTTTCAACTATACAAATTGCATTAGGGAGAGAAGAACACTAGAAACCAAGTCCAGCAACTTGACTTCTGTCTAACGGAACGCTTCATTGTTATAGAAAATTGATAGTGCCCAAGTCCAGTAACTTGAACACTTTGTTTGAAAACTATGGATATTAAAATGAAAGACTCAAGGTGGAAAACAAGTCCAGCAACTTGTTGTCGTCTTTGCGGGAAGCTTATTGAGAACAAAAAATGAACAACGCTATTATTTCTTTTTAAAAATGAACTTTCAATTATACAAATTGCATTAGGGAGAGAAGATCACTAGAAACCAAGTCCAGCAACTTTACTTTTGTCTAACGGAACGCTTCATTGTTATAGAAAATTGATGGTGCCCAAGTCCAGTAACTTGAACACCTTATTTGAAAATTATGGATATTAAAATGAGACTCAAGGTGGAAAACAAGTCCAGCTACTTGTTTTCGTCTTTGCGGGAAGCTTATTGATAATAAAAAATGAACAACGCTATTGATTATTTCTTTTAAAAAATGAACTTTCAATTATACAAATTGCATTAGGGAGAGAAGAATACTAGAAACCAAGTCCAGCAACTTGACTTCTATCTAACGGACCTCTTCATTGTTATAGAAAGTTGATAGTGCCGAAGTCCAGTAACTTGAACACTTTGTTTGAAAATTATGGATATTAAAATGAAAGACTCAAGGTGGAAAACAAGTCCAGCAACTTGTTGTCGTCTTTGCGGGAAGCTTATTGAGAACAAAAATGAACAACGCTATTGATTATTTCTTTTTAAAAATGAACTTTCAATTATACAAATTGCATTAGGGAGAGAAGATCACTAGAAACCAAGTCCAGCAACTTTACTTTTGTCTAACGGAACGCTTCATTGTTATAGAAAATTGATGGTGCCCAAGTCCAGTAACTTGAACACTTTGTTTGAAAATTGTGGATATTAAAATGAAAGACTCAAGGTGTAAAACAAGTCTAGCAACTTGTTTTCGTCTTTGCGGGAAGCTTATTGAGAACAAAAAATGAACAACGCTATTGATTTTTTCTTTTAAAAAATGAACTTTCAATTATACAAATTCAATTAGGGAGAGAAGAACACTAGAAACCAAGTCCAGCAACTTGACTTCTGTCTCACGGAACGCTTCATTGTTATAGAAAATTGATAGTGCCGAAGTCCAGTAACTTGAACACTTTGTTTGAAAATTATGGATATTAAAATGAAAGACTCAAGGTGGAAAACAAGTCCAGCAACTTGTTGTCGTCTTTGCGGGAAGCTTATTGAGAACAAAAATGAACAACGCTATTGATTATTTCTTTTTAAAAATGAACTTTCAATTATACAAATTGCATTAGGGAGAGAAGACCACTAGAAACCAAGTCCAGCAACTTGACTTTTGTCTAACGGAACGCTTCATTGTTATAGAAAATTGATGGTGCCCAAGTCCAGTAACTTGAACACCTTATTTGAAAATTATGGATATTAAAATGAGACTCAAGGTGGAAAACAAGTCCAGCTACTTGTTTTCGTCTTTGCGGGAAGCTTATTGATAATAAAAAATGAACAACGCTATTGATTATTTCTTTTAAAAATTGAACTTTCAATTATACAAATTGCATTAGGGAGAGAAGAATACTAGAAACCAAGTCCAGCAACTTGACTTCTATCTAACGGACCGCTTCATTGTTATAGAAAGTTGATAGTGTCCAAGTCCAGTAACTTGAACACTTTGTTTGAAAATTATGGATATTAAAATGAAAGACTCAAGGTGTAAAACAAGTCTAGCAACTTGTTTTCGTCTTTGCGGGAAGCTTATTGAGAACAAAAAATGAACAACGCTATTGGTTTTTTCTTTTAAAAAATGAACTTTCAATTATACAAATTGAATTAGGGAGAGAAGAACACTAGAAACCAAGTCCAGCAACTCGACTTCTGTCTAACGGAACTCTTCATTGTTATAGAAAATTGATAGTGCCCAAGTCCAGTAACTTGATCACTTTGTTTGAAAATTATGGATTTTAAAATTAAAGACTCAAGGTAGAAAACAAGTCCAGCAACTTGTTTTCGTCTTTGCGGGAAGCTTATTGAGAACAAAACTTGAACAACGCTATTGATTATTTCTTTTAAAAAATGAACTTTCAGTTATACAAATTGCATTAGGGAGAGAAGAACACTAGAAACCAAGTCCAGCAACTTGACTTTTGTCTAACGGAACGCTTCATTGTTATAGAAAATTGATAGTTCCCAAGTCCAGTATCTTGAACACTTTGTTTGAAAATTATGGATATTAAAATGAAAGACTCAAGGTGGAAAACAAGTCCAGCAACTTGTTTTCGTCTTTGCGGGAAGCTTATTGAGAACAAAAAATGAACAACGCTATTGATTATTTCTTTTAAAAAATGAACTTTCAACTATACAAATTGCATTAGGGATAGAAGAACACTAGAAACCAAGTCCAGCAACTTGACTTCTGTCTAACGGAACGCTTCATTGTTATAGAAACTCGATAGTGTCCAAGTCCAGTAACTTGAACACTTTGTTTGAAAATCATGTATATTAAAATGAAAGACTCAAGGTGGAAAACAAGTCCAGCAACTTGTTTTCGTCTTTGCGGGAAGCTTATTGAGAACAAAAATTGAACAACGCTATTGATTATTTCTTTTAAAAAATGAACTTTCAATTATACAAATTGCATTAGGCAGAGAAGAACACTAAAAACCAAGTCCAGCAACTTGACTTTTGTCTAACGGAACGCTTCATTGTTATAGAATATTGATAGTTCCCAAGTCCAACATCTTGAACACTTTGTTTGAAAATTATGGATATTAAAATGAAAGACTCAAGGTGGAAAACAAGTCCAGCAACTTGTTTTCGTCTTTGCGGGAAGCTTATTGAAAACAAAAAATGAACAACGCTATTGATTATTTCTTTTAGAAAATGAACTTTCAACTATACAAATTGCATTAGGGAGAGAAGAACACTAGAAACCAAGTCCAGCAACTTGACTTCTATCTAACGGACCGCTTCATTGTTATCGAAAATTGATAGTGTCCAAGTCCAGTAACTTGAACACTTTGTTTGAAAATTATGGATATTAAAATGAAAGACTCAAGGTGGAAAACAAGTCCAGCAACTTGTTTTCGTCTTTGCGGGAAGCTTATTGAGAACAAAAATTGAACAACGCTATTGATTATTTCTTTTAAAAAATGAACTTTCAATTTTACAAATTGCATTAGGGAGAGAAGAACACTAGAAACCAAGTCCAGCAACTTGACTTCTGTCTAACGGAACGCTTCATTGTTATAGAAAATTGATAGTGCCCAAGTCCAGCAACTTGAACACTTTGTTTGAAAATTATGGATATTAAAATGAAAGACTCAAGGTGGAAAACAAGTCCAGCAACTTGATTTCGTCTTTGCGGGAAGCTTATTGAGAACAAAAAATGAACAACCCTATTGATTATTTCTTTTAAAAAATGAACTTTCAATTATACAAATTGCATTAGGGAGAGAAGAACACTAGAAACCAAGTCCAGCAACTTGACTTCTGTCTAACGGAACGCTTCATTGTTATAGAAAATTGATAGTGCCCAAGTCCAGTAACTTGAACACTTTGTTTGAAAATTATGGATATTAAAATGAAAGGCTCAAGGTGGAAAACAAGTCCAGCAACTTGTTTTTGTCTTTGCGGGAAGCTTATTGAGAACAAAAATTGAACAACGCTATTGATTATTTCTTTTAAAAAATGAACTTTCAATTATACAAATTGCATTAAGGAGAGAAGAACACTAGAAACCATGTCCAGCAACTTGACTTCTGTCTAACGGAACGCTTCATTGTTATAGAAAATTGATAGTTCCCAAGTCCAGTAACTTGAACACTTTGTTTGAAAATTATGGATATTAAAATGAAAGACTCAAGGTGGAAAACAAGTCCAGCAACTTGTTTTCGTCTTTGCGGGAAGCTTATTGAGAACAAAAAATGAACAACCCTATTGATTATTTCTTTTAAAAAATGAACTTTCAATTATACAAATTGTATTAGGGAGAGAAGAACACTAGAAACCAAGTCCAACATCTTGACTTCTGTCTAACGGAACGCTTCATTGTTATAGAAAATTGATAGTGCCCAAGTCCAGTAACTTGAACACTTTGTTTGAAAATTATGGATATTAAAATGAAAGACTCAAGGTGGAAAACAAGTCCAGCAACTTGTTTTCGTCTTTGCGGGAAGCTTATTGAGAACAAAAAATGAACAACGCTATTGATTATTTCTTTTAAAAATTGAACTTTCAATTATACAAATTGCATTAGGGAGAGAAGAACACTAGAAACCAAGTCCAGCAACTTGACTTCTATCTAACGGATCGCTTCATTGTTATAGAAAATTGATAGTGCCCAAGTCCAGTAACTTGAACACTTTGTTTGAAAATTATGGATATTAAAATGAAAGACCCAAGGTGGAAAACAAGTCCAGCAACTTGTTTTCGTCTTTGCGGGAAGCTTATTGAGAACAAAAATTGAACAACGCTATTGATTATTTCTTTTAAAAAATGAACTTTCAATTATACAAATTGCATTAGGGAGAGAAGAACTTTAGAAACCAAGTCCAGCAACTTGACTTCTGTCTAACGGAACGCTTCATTGTTATAGAAAATTGATAGTGCCCAAGTCCAGTAACTTGAACACTTTGGTTGAAAATTATGGATATTAAAATGAAAGACTCAAGGTGGAAAACAAGTCCAGCAACTTGTTTTCGTCTTTGCGGGAAGCTTATTGAGAACAAAAAATGAACAAGCCTATTGATTATTTCTTTTAAAAAATGAACTTTCAATTATACAAATTGCATTAGGGAGAGAAGAACACTAGAAACCAAGTCCAGCAACTTGACTTCTGTCTAACGGAACGCTTCATTGTTATAGAAAAATGATAGTGCCCAAGTCCAGTAACTTGAACACTTTGTTTGAAAATTATGGATATTAAAATGAAAGACTCAAGGTGGAAAACAAGTCCAGCAACTTGTTTTTGTATTTGCGCGAAGCTTATTGAGAACAAAAAATGAACAACGCTATTGATTATTTCTTTTAAAAAATGAACTTTCAACTATACAAATTGCATTAGGGAGAGAAGAACACTAGAAACCAAGTCCAGCAACTTGACTTCTATCTAACGGACCGCTTCATTGTTATAGAAAATAGATAGTGTCCAAGTCCAGTAACTTGAACACTTTGTTTGAAAATTATGGATATTAAAATGAAAGACTCAAGGTGGAAAACAAGTCCAGCAACTTGTTTTCGTCTTTGCGGGAAGCTTATTGAGAACAAAAAATGAACAACCCTATTGATTATTTCTTTTAAAAATGAACTTTCAATTATACTAATTGCATTAGGGAGAGAAGAACACTAGATACCAAGTCCAGCAACTTGACTTCTGTCTAACGGAACGCTTCATTGTTATAGAAAATTGATAGTGCCCAAGTCCAGTAACTTGAACACTTTGTTTGAAAATTATGGATATTAAAATGAAAGACTCAAGGTGTAAAACAAGTCCAGCAACTTGTTTTCGTATTTGCGCGAAGCTTATTGAGAACAAAAAATGAACAACGCTATTGATTATTTCTTTTAAAAAATGAACTTTCAATTATACAAATTGCATTAGGGAGAGAAGAACACTAGAAACCAAGTCCAGCAACTTGACTTCTATCTAACGGACCGCTTCATTGTTATAGAAAATAGATAGTGTATAAGTCCAGTAACTTGAACACTTTGTTTGAAAATTATGGATATGAAAATGAAAGACTCAAGTTGGAAAACAAGTCCAGCAACTTGTTTTCGTCTTTGCGGGAAGCTTATTGAGAACAAAAAATGAACAACCCTATTGATTATTTCTTTTAAAAAATGAACTTTCAATTATACTAATTGCATTAGGGAGAGAAGAACACTAGATACCAAGTCCAGCAACTTGACTTCTGTCTAACGGAACGCTTCATTGTTATAGAAAATTGATAGTGCCCAAGTCCAGTAACTTGAACACTTTGTTTGAAAATTATGGATTTTAAAATGAAAGACTCAAGGTGGAAAACAAGTCCAGCAACTTGAACACTTTATTTGAACACTTTATTATATTAAAAGTAAAACACAAGTCCTGTAACTTTAAACGAGAAAAAAAGAAGTGTATGAACGCGAATATTAGAACAAAACTTTTCCAGTTATTTTACACAACTGACAAAAGGAGGAAATTTAACATATGGAAAGTGAAACGCAAAGCAAATCACAGAAACCTGCTGCATAAAAGATACTTGGAAGAAGCTAAATAAAAACAGAGAGATAGTCTTGGCAAATACTTGCATACAAAATGTTTCAAAAAGTTGTTAACATGGATCCCAAAACCGTTTGTTCACACGAATCTAGTAGACTGAAAGTTGCTTTCAGCAGGTTCAGATTTCTCATTCTGTGACTCGGCGTTTCCTTTAAAATCACCACTTCGTCGTTCAGATGAACGCAGTTCATTTCCTTTGTTATTTAGGCTAACTTTAGCCAGCTCGTACATTGGCATCCACTTTCCTTCGAATTTGAGACGGAACAGATCTAAAAGAAATATTTGAGAAAATCCGTTCAGTAAAATTTGAAATAAAGTTTCTTATTCGAAAAAGATGCTTTAATGCCTCAATTTGCGTAAATGCCAGTTCTTCTAACATGCACAAAGACGCTTTAGAGCACGGGTTCAAAACTTTATAGCAATTTTTTTGCCGAAATTCGAAAACAACCTTTGAAAATCTCTTTTCTGGTAGGTAAGAAATCCGTGCGGGGCTCGTTTCCACTTTTGGTCTTGCCTTTCGGCGACAGCATATACTGCATTAGTTCCTCATCGTACCACAACTTTTTCGCGGCATTGCGCCCAATTATTTGCGGCGTCAATCCATCCACAAGCGCGAGATCTGTTCCCTTTCCGGGTCCATTCGGAACAAGTAACAAAGGTTTCTCCCCCTGGCCAAAAATCTTTGGTGTTGGTAGGAGAGCTCCCAGTTTTCCTATCTCTGTTGTCTGAAAAAAATCAAGAAATCTGGGTTTTGAAAGAGATCAAAACAGATGTTGAATACCGCTGATTAAACGTTATTTCTCATTTTTTGATGTCTATGTTCGTTAGCAAAGAAATTAAGGTTAGTTGAACTTACAAGCTGCTTTACAGCATTGGCCGACATCTGAATCTCCCGATAATTGCGGTTTGCTAGCGATTTTATCTCGGGTTTCAACTCCTGCATGCAATTTACTATCATTGCTGCAGCATCCTTTATTTTCACGGCTGCTTCCTTTATGGCATTCGCAGCTTCTAAATCGGCTCGGAGAAGTTTTTTCTCTGTTACATCTTGCGAATTGATAGTTTTCGTTCGCTTCATTTTCTTATTTATTGATGTTGAGCTACATTTTGGTTGCTCAATTGCCGCGCAATCCGTTGTAATTGGCAAATTGGGCTCGGTTTTGAGATATTCCGTTGCCAGTGCGTCATCAGCCTTGTTGGATTCAGCCTCATCAAAATTCGTTTAGTGGACATTTTCCACTTCTTCCAGATATTGTGAGACTTCATTAGGATGAAGAGTTGCATACTCATTGGGAGCTGAATAAACAAGACCTTGCTCATTATAGTCGTCTTGGGTCTCCAATTCAGAGTATGCATTTTGTTGTGACGAAGGACGTAACTTCAATTTTCGTTTTGCAACTTGACTGTCCAATCCTTCTTTCAAAAATATCTGTTCTACATCCTCGTACACAGTGAGGTTAGGATCCGTTCTCTGCACAACTGGCTGGAAACTAACGTTTCCGTCAGCTTCAGTCACTTGAATGCGAGCTCTAGTTAACTCCTCTGTCCTACGGCTAGTACTGACCCTCTCCAGTAAAACGAATCAGTCCTTGGATTTTTATGAGAGTACTTCACATCGACAAAACTTCCTTTCTAAAGCCATTATTTCACAATAACTACTATGAACTTCTTGACGAACTAAAACTCAAATGGAAATTTTATACCTTAACATAGAGACGATCCGTTATGCCGAACTTTACGCAATTGTGACGACTCCAAACCATTTGGCATGTGGTGTCTTCAAAAAAAAGAAGCCAGTATCGGTTCTTCAACTGATCAAGGGCGATCTGCTCAGCCCTCTGTTTTGTCTTTTTAGTAATTGCATCTAGTCCTTTGTTTGCTCTATCGGGAAGTTTTTTTGCAGCAACCTGTGATAATAATAATCATTAAGAATCTGTATAAATTATTGCTGTTTCTATTAGCTGCTCTTAAAAACCTTCCAGTTAGAGTGATATACACTCACTTGAATTTATCTTATTGAATAAAGGTAAAGAAAGGTCAATTTCAAAGTGAGGAAGTCGTTTTTGAGAGTGAGGTAAGTCACGTGAGACCAGAAACTTAATCACGCGAATGAACAAAAAAACTCGTTTCACTAAGAGTGAAAAATGACGTCACGCTCAATTCAGTTGAAATTGCATGAACGAATGAACAAAAAGTGGCTGTGACGTCATATGGTCGTAACAAAAATTGTGACGACGAAACAAATAAAAAACCAAGAGAAGGCCAATAATAGCCTCAGCTATCGCTTCGTGGCTATTAATAATAATATGAATAATAATAATAATAATAATAATAATAATAAAAATTATAATATTTATCAGAAAAAATAACAGGTTGAGTATCTGGTGTGATTAATAGCATAATGATTGGGAAATACTTTTCCCAAGGCTCAATAGTTAAGAAAAACACCGGATCTCATAGACCTAATATTAATGTATAATCTTGAATCGACTACTTTATACGTCTGCTGAAATTTCAAAAATTGGCTAACCTATGATTTAAAAATTTATTTCTTAAAATTTAACTCACAACGTCACCCTGTACAGAATTTGTAGAAACTAGATCCCAATTGTCAACCTCTTGACTCCCCTCATTTGCAATACCACATTGGCTACCATATTGCGCATCGTTGTTCGGGAGAACAATTCTAACGTTTCGAGTGGTCATACTTTTCAACTTTGTTGAATGAGGGAGGTTCAACAATTACAAATCTGAAAACCAAATTCATTTTTATAAAAGCAATGTATTTTCCCATATAAGCTAATGTCCAATGATTAGCAAGTTTAAAACACAAGTGCACTTCGTCAGATAATTCAAATATCTAATTTGAAACCTCTGAAGCGAATTGTTTTATCTGTGAACTTGGTGTCACTTGGTTGGTGCTAAGTTATAAAACATCTGGTCAAAGGAGGGCCCACTGAACCTTCTGCGAGGATCTTCACTTAAACATCAGGCATCGGTTTTACACTGAAAATGACAATAAACACTCTTAGCAGTTCTACACAGACCAACAAAGAACCAGGGCCTTATAGTTGCCGTAAAATAAAAGTCAGTCACAACGTTTGGTCGGTAATGGCTTTGATTGGAATAGTTTCATAATATGAATTTTAATCATGCGGCTAAAACGATGAAGATTCCGACGGTGCGAACGGGGTTCTGCCGATTGGGTGCAGCGACAAGTCGGTATGGTCTCAATACCCCCACCCCCGACCGCGTTACCCTGCCCCCCCCCCCCGACCGCGCCACCCACCCCCCACCCCCGACCGCGCCACCCACCTACCCACCCACCCCCCCCCCGCCAAGTACCACTCACCCAAGTCCTTTTCCTGAAACCCAAATCTTCAATGTAATGATCAGGTAAACTGTCAGTCACAATTCCAAACAACCCTTGCACTTCTGTTAAAACTAGATTTTTGAAAATATCGTGACGTTCAGTCAATGTGGTCGAAAGCCTTTGGTCTTCACTCATCCGGCCAATCGGACCAGGTCCGAGCGCACCAGACGCTGTTATTCCACCTCCAACCTCCTGAAACCAAGATCCGTTGTTTCAGTAGTTAATACGGCTGCACAGTTTTCGGCACCACGTGTACAAGAGGTCAAAAGGTAGTTCAGTTCCTACGGACTAACATTTCGCTAAGTTCTCTAATGAGCAAAAAGAGAGTGGTGCAGCGCGGAAAGTTAAATTGATTCGGCGCGTGATTAAAGATAGTGAGGTCAAACTATACCTCAAACTATATGGGCAACATTAGTCAAACTGAGGTCAAACTATAATAGCACGCTCAAACAATTATGTAGACAATGGGCAACATTAGTCAAACTAGTGAGGTCAAACAATAATAGCTCAAACAATTACGTAGACAATGGGCAACATTAGTCAATACTAGTGAGGTCAAACTATAATAGCTCAAACAGTTATGTAGACAATAGTCAACATTAGTGAAACTAGTGAGGTCAAACAATAATAGCTCAAACAATTATGTAGACAATAGTCAAGTGAAACTAGTGAGGTCAAACTATACCTCAAACAATTATTTGTCAACATTAGTCAAGTAACACAAAGTAAGTATGAAGTAAAAGAAGTAATAAATACATCAGTAACAAACAACACTGACAGATGAGTAAACCACAAAGAAGTAAAAAGTAATATATCAATAACAACCAATACTAAAACAATGATACAGTCAACTAAAAATTTCATGTCCCAAAAACTGGACACATCCGACCTTGACGTTTGAGCCGCCTTGTTCTTCTGGGATATCGTCGTCACGTAACCAGAAGAATCTGACACTGGCATTTGGCTTATTCTGCTTCGAGATCTCGTCGTCACGCAACTAGACGAATCCGATACTGGCACTGGCGTTTGAATTGCTATGTTCTTATGAGCTCTTAACATATGTCTCTTGATGCTAAATGAGTAAATGCTACTGAAACTACAAAAGGTACACTTAATTCGGTCCAAGCTATTATCATGTATACGTTTCATGTGGCGGTCCCTCAAATACTTTTCCTTCGCTCCATAGTCACACTTATCACACAAAAACACCTTTTTGTTGTCGCATTCTTATTTCGGGTCGTCCTTTTCCTGGTCACTTTTTCCGTCACCTTTTCCGATGGTTCACGTTTAACTCTTATCAAACTGACAGTTCCATGACTCGCTTCGGTCTTTTTGGAGTCTAACATTGAGTCTATCATTCAGACACTGGAAAAGATAAACTGAAATAGACTGATGAACAAACACTGGGATTGACACTCCACGGGCGAAGCCCGATGCTTGCACTACTACTTCTCCCTTCTATTTCTACCTTCTATTTCTACACAACTAAATCTGACTCGCACAACGATCTCCGACCTCCGACCTCCGCCTCCGACCTTCGCTACCGACCTCCAGCGACCTCCGCTACCGACCTCCACCGACCTCCGCTACCAACCTCCAGCGACCTCCTCTACCGACCTCCACCGACCTCCGCTACCGGCAAATGTTTTTGATATTACGAGAGCACATAGAGACCTTTTTTACACCGCCCACCTCCGCTACCGACCTCCGCTACCGACCTCCGCCTCCGACCTCCGACCTCCGCTACCGACCTCCAGCGACCTCTGCTACCGACCTCCACCGACCTCCGCGACCAACCTCCACCGACCTCCGCTACCGGCAAATGTTTTTTGATATTACGAGAGCACATAGAGACCTTTTTTACACCGCCGACCTCCGCTACCGACCTCCGCCTCCGACCTCCGCCTCCGACCTCCGCCTCCGACCTCCGCCTCTGACCTCCGCTACCGACCTCCGCCTCCGACCTCCGCTACCGACCTTCACCGATCTCCGCCGCCTCCGATACACCAATATATGGTTTAGATATGAACGCACCAATATATGGTTTAGTTAGAGCTAGAATGGCTGTTCAGGGTATCGCCATTTTAAAAATTTCAAGCATGAGATCAGTTTTTTCGTAATTTTCAAAATTTGATATGTGCAGTCTGTGAGTTCTTTGTCTGCAGAGTCTGATGGTGGAACATTCTGTGCAGTTGTGACCAAGAATGTAAATTAGGCTGCGAAGAAGAGGAACAGAGTGGGATGTAGTCTGGGCAGACTGACAAAAGGTTTATACTTCTATTTGTCTGGTTCAGTACTGGTTAAAATTGAAAGTCAATGGTACAGCGCTGAAACCCAGTGGGACCTAACTCCGGGATGCATTCCCGAGTTACAGAGCACGAACCATTGCTTAGTAAATCACTAAGAAAAACATCGCAGATGCATCTGGTGGGTGAAAACGAAATGCACCCACTAAGCTGGGGGTAAAATGGAATAGATCCGAAACTTTATTTATTATTGCCCAAATAGCAGTGGAAAGGCTATTAAATTGATGAAAATTGGTCTGACATTTATATACGACATCTGAAATAAAAAGCGCTTTTTTGTGTCTTTTGATTCAAGTTTTGATAGAGTTCCGCAATCGTATTGACAATTTTTTGTAGGTTTATGCAAAAAACTGCAAATTTGCAGGTTTCTACAAGACAATACGTCATTTTACAGTATGCTCCAACCAAATCATTGCAATTTCCTACCGATTAATCATTCGACCCATGAAGTTTTTGAATCTCATGAAATTGTGAGTTACTTTAATGTCGGACAATAAATTTATTATTCAAAAGTCAATAGTCCAAATTTTTCGATATCCCACCATCGTGCAAATGTTTACTTTATAAATTCGCTCGAATTTCTGATTGCCGCTTGCATTTAGCCACAAACAAAGACGAGCAAAAACAAATTAAAAACAGAAAATCCATGTTTTGACATGCAAGAGAATTAGCTTCTTAAGTGACTTTTTTCAAGAAACTCAGTAGTACCTTTCGGGAACGCAGACAAATAAGCTTGCGCAGTTGCTAAAAAAGTTAAACGATTTCAAAATAAAAAGAAATTGGATTTGTTTCCAAAACTGTAATGTAAATATGCTCAACAAACGCTTGAATGTGAACTGAGATACCGCAGCTGACGAGAGTAAAACGACACATGAATACATCTTTCTCAGGGATTTTTACATAAAACTTTCTGCATAGAACACGCAACTATTTCATGTCTAAAACTGTAATCAAATAACCATAGTGCATCATATTGAAACATTTAATCCTCGAGTTTCACGCCATGTGGCCTTGTAAGGATCCTGTACGTAAGATTTCATACTTAAAAGTTTTCACAAAGTTTATGAAACATTTAAACAGCTTGCATTTTTTGTGTTCTTAGAAGCTGGCAAATCAATTGATGAGTTATTACAATTTTATTTAAACATTCTCTAAAATGCAATTTGTGAGTTTAGGAAAATGACAATTAGCCCACTTTCGGGGAATCATTTAAATGAAAGATAACCATTTAGTACGGATTCGATTGGAAATTACTTACAAAAAACACTTTTGATTGATTGAGTTGTCTCCAGACATAACATAAAGTCAAATTAGAAGCATATAATTGCAACTGCCTGAAACACTTCAACCAGAAAGAGGTTGTGATCATTGATGAAATAACTACTTAATCACGCAGGTTGAAATTGTAAACGCACAAATCTATTACAATTTTCCCACCCTACTGAACGGGTCGGGTCAACTTATGAAAGTGCCGTGGTCGACCGATATTGGGTATGAAAAGACTTTGGGTGGGCCTTAATGGTTGACCATGGGTCGACTTATAATTGTCCGGACTGACTATGTTCCTACCAATATTGGTCGATATTGACCATAGATTGACCAATATTGATCATGTGTCGACCCTGGAATATTGTCATGGTCGACCATAATTTGACCAATTCGTGTCATCAAAGAGCAGCGGTTGACCAAAATGTGCCAAGGTAGACGCTACAAGGAAATTAATTTTCATCTTAGGCCTTTGAGGACCCATCATTGATTCATTTTGAATGTGCCCAGAACCCTATTAAAAACGCTCCGAAGAGACTTTGGATCCACCAATCGAATTCGTATGGGTTAAAAAATTTTCATCCGATTGACCACAAAAAGGCAGAACCTTCATAATTCAATATGCGTTTATCAATATAAAATAGTCAAAGTTTGGTTTTTAGGGTTGCTGTTAGCGAGAAATATTCGTCACTAAAGCGGCAGTGGGTATGAAAAGGCCGCGGGCCGAACCGATTTATGGTATGAAAAAATTATGAAAATATTTTGGGTCAACTTTAGTTGTGAGATCGACCATGGATACAAGGCACAGAAGTTACCCTCACCTCGACTTTATTGGTCTTTCCACATGGTCGACCCGTCAACAGGGATAGCTATTAAATTCTTTTCTGTAGGTTAATCCAGCACTCTAGCCACAGACACCGTAATCAAAAATGGAAATAAGAATTTAATTTCAATTTTGTCACGCATGCTAATAGAAGTTGCATATGCTTATATGCAAAATTTTATTTTCACCAATGAGGAAGAAGCAAGACCAATTTTTTCCTCCTCGGTTGTTCCAATGCACATTTCACTTGGTTTTATACTCGCAGACTACTAAAGCGCCTGTCTCAACTTCACAATCATCGTCTACAGCCAGCCAGTTCTCTGCGGTCTTGAGCAAGACACAATCCTCTTCACCGCTGTTATCATCTGGCTGCTTCGCAGCCCACAAATCCTTGTCCATCAATCTACCATGCAGTCGACTCCTGAATAATGAAGATGTTTAGCAATTCTGGGCTAAAATTATCTAACATTGTGTACCGGTCCAGTGAATCGAAAAGTTTTAAAAAATTGTAAGAAATCCATTATCTTGCTCTCTTGAAGCCCAGGCTTAGGTCCCAGACCGGAAGTCGAAATAACCGGGTCGAGGTTTGGTGGTGAATTTTCGTAAGGAATGCGGTTAAATGCGGTAAAGAATTTTGATTATTCATTTTCACCGCGTTCACAGTATTCTTACAAAAAAAGAATCTTCCTTACACTGGATCGTACCTCTTACCTTCCTGCATACTTTGAACTGCTTACTCCACTGCGCCAACTGTCACTGAGGTCAATGCTATTTCTTGTGGATTTAAATCAGATTTATTAAACGTTGGATGCAAATGCTGTGAATTGCAGTGAAATGTATTTTTTCACAGCACTCACCGCAATCACAGCATTTCTTACAAAAGTCCACCGAATTAACCACAATTCTTACAAAAATTCACCCAAAAACCTCGACCCGGGTATACACACTGAAATGCAAGCGCCACGGGCGTTGTAAATTCAGCATTACACGGCCTGGAAACTTGAATGAACGCACGAAAAATTGGACACAGGTTACTTTCAACATTCAGCGTCTGGTTATATGCAACTTCGAACGCACAAATGTCTGGAGACAGAAAATATTGAACGGAGGGTGGTCTGGGAACTCAGCCTGGGACCAGTTTTGCAAGAACTCGAAACACTGTCTTTTCGTGGTGAATCTCGTTAAGATGTTAGTAAATATACACAAAAAGATAAACACGGATAAAGAGACACAAAAACACACACACATACACACCCATAAGCACACAAACTCACTCATACACACAAACAAATAATACTTCAGTAGAAACTCATACGAAACACTTAAACGCACAACAACACAAACAAACACACACACACACACAGAGACAGACGCAAACACACGTATATAAGTGTACAGCAGGCCTATACATACAAAGTTACAAACACAAACACACACACTCTCTCTCTCTCTCACACACACACGCACACGCACACACACACACACACACACACACATACATACATACACACACAGGCACATGCACAAAAACACGCCTGAGAACATGCACTAGATTGAGAGTACACACAAAACACGCATACGCGAACAAAAAATACAAACAACCAAACGAACACACACGCTTTACTTGAGTCTCCTTCTTTAATTTAGCTGGACACAGCTTTTTGTTGCTGGTTTGTAGCTCGATTCAAAACTGATGCTGCACTTTAGCCCGACTCACAATTTTCGAGCTGCGCCTAAAAAACTACGTGCTTTTTGAAAACAGGCAAATGCCACTAATATTTTCAAGGTGTATAACTGTTCCAATTTTTAAATTTGAATGAGGTGTAATAAATAAAAATTAGTTTGTGTTATCTCAACTATCAAGATTTAGGAATTTGTGGATAGTCAACAAAAAAGAATTAAAAAACACTTAATTAATTGATGGTAAGATTGCGTTGGTTAGAGTTGTAATAGCTAGCAAAATTCAGTCGAAGACATTTGGAATCCATCTTTCTTGTGACACCTGCCTTTTCTGGAAACTATTATCTCATTATAATAAAGGGTCAAAACATGAGAGCAAAAAATGAAAACTTATTAAGTTAGATAAAAATCCGGTCTTCGCGGCAGGTTTTTGTGATGTTCTAGGAGCTCTATTGATTTGGACTTATGTACTTCAAAGCTGCCCTCAAATAAGTTAATCTTTATTCTTTTTCGTAAGTCGAGTTCTAAACCTGGAATTTGATCCTACTCACCTAAACATCTTCTTCAAATTTTTCTCTTTGCCTGATTCTTTCTCATTTCGGCGACGTACAGAACCATCGACCACTTCTTCAAGCTTTTCAACGCCCTGTACGATTGTTTTTTCAATGTTTTTCCACACAGTTCGTGTCTTGTTTGTCCTTTCGAAATTCGTCCACACAAAATCGAAGTGGATTTTATCTTCGGCTGATTTAAACTCTTTCTTTATCTTGACCAATTCCTTGTACGTTTTCGGTTGAATTGGAAAAGAGTTTTCATTTCTGTAACAAGCAACTAAGAGATAACACATTGACTGCTCTATTTGTTTGTTTTTTTGATTTTTCGAAAAAAAAATAGTTCCATACTGGCATCCCCAAAAAGACAAAATTTTTAAGAAGGCCATGTTCACAATATCTGTATTGCGACACAGAATTTTCTGTAAACTATTTTGTTACCTTTGAGTAGAGACTGCTTTTTGAGGGCGCCTCCAACCGTACTCTTTTGTGATATTTGCAAGGGTGCTTATGAGATCTGCAACGCCGAAAAAATCTGTTTTCTCTGATAAGATTTTTATCAAACATAAGATTTATTCGGTCATTAGATATTATGAGGATCACTCCAGTGTAACTGGTTTTACAAGACAACGTACGTTATCTTATAAGATTTTTTAAACTACAATAAAGTTTCTGATTTTATTTAGGGTTCCAGCATTAATTATAAAATTTAAGAGATATTTTAAAAATTTATTGTTGAAACACACTTAAAGTAATGACCATTTCCAAAGAAGACCATTTCTTGCTCCTTTTTTTCTTGCTCTTTTTAGGCCATTCAAAAGCTTTGAAATTCACGTTGTTTTATTGTCAAAATGGCCAACCAAGAGAACCTTACTACAGGAAACATTTCCGAATAGAAACAAATTATTGAAAAACTTACCAATACTGTAACAAAGCAAAACCAAGTCATACAAAATCAAACTTAATTAATTGCTGGTAAGATTGCGTTGGTTAGAGTTGTAATAGCTAGCAAAATTCAGTCGAAGACATTTGGAATCCATCTTTCTTGTGACACCTGCCTTTTCTGGAAACTATTATCTCATTATAATAAAGGGTCAAAACATGAGAGCAAAAAATGAAAACTTATTAAGTTAGATAAAAATCCGGTCTTCGCGGCAGGTTTTTGTGATGTTCTAGGAGCTCTATTGATTTGGACTTATGTACTTCAAAGCTGCCCTCAAATAAGTTAATCTTTATTATTTTTCGTAAGTCGAGTTCTAAACCTGGAATTTGATCCTACTCACCTAAACATCTTCTTCAAATTTTTCTCTTTGCCTGATTCTTTCTCATTTCGGCGACGTACAGAACCATCGACCACTTCTTCAAGCTTTTCAACGCCCTGTACGATTGTTTTTTCAATGTTTTTCCACACAGTTTGTGTCTTGTTTGTCCTTTCGAAATTCGTCCACACAAAATCGAAGTGGATTTTATCTTCGGCTGATTTAAACTCTTTCTTTATCTTGACCAATTCCTTGTACGTTTTCGGTTGAATTGGAAAAGAGTTTTCATTTCTGTAACAAGCAACTAAGAGATAACACATTGACTGCTCTATTTGTTTGTTTTTTTGATTTTTCGAAAAAAAAATAGTTCCATACTGGCATCCCCAAAAAGACAAAATTTTTAAGAAGGCCATGTTCACAATATCTGTATTGCGACACAGAATTTTCTGTAAACTATTTTGTTACCTTTGAGTAGAGACTGCTTTTTGAGGGCGCCTCCAACCGTACTCTTTTGTGATATTTGCAAGGGTGCTTATGAGATCTGCAACGCCGAAAAAATCTGTTTTCTCTGATAAGATTTTTATCAAACATAAGATTTATTCGGTCATTAGATATTATGAGGATCACTCCAGTGTAACTGGTTTTACAAGACAACGTACGTTATCTTATAAGATTTTTTAAACTACAATAAAGTTTCTGATTTTATTTAGGGTTCCAGCATTAATTATAAAATTTAAGAGATATTTTAAAAATTTATTGTTGAAACACACTTAAAGTAATGACCATTTCCAAAGAAGACCATTTCTTGCTCCTTTTTTTCTTGCTCTTTTTAGGCCATTCAAAAGCTTTGAAATTCACGTTGCTTTATTGTCAAAATGGCCAACCAAGAGAACCTTACTACAGGAAACATTTCCGAATAGAAACAAATTATTGAAAAACTTACCAATACTGTAACAAAGCAAAACCAAGTCATACAAAATCTTACAGAACGTCTCGAAAACTTAGGAACAACCATATTATTACAGAAAATAACATCTATCAGTTAGAAAAAGGATTAACAGCAGTAGAAAGGTATCAAAACAGACCAATTTCTTTTTTTACTGACATCGACATCCCAACTGATGGTAATGTACTTGCACCAATTATACAGAGAGTACACAACAACTTACAGGTTAGTTTGAAATCCGACGAAATCTCGATTGCCCACCCACTAAAAAATGGAAACATTGCAAAACATGGCAAAAAAGGATGTTATCATTGAAAAAAAGCTCGAGAACTGGACATTCACTATAAAAGTAAGAAACCACACCTATGAGCTTTTGATGGTGAAAGATATCAACAAGTTGATGACATCAGCGAGCTCTCGGATTATCAAAGGAGACAACAAAAGAGTTTGCAAACTATACAAAATAGTGGTACTCCATTCTTGAACAACAAAAGAACCTATGCTTTTTCGCCTGATATGGAGGCAACAAGCAATGGAAATGATATACCTATGAATCAAAAAACGAAAAAATGTAAGGTGTTTCATTTCAGCAAAATAAAACGTAGGCATCAAAAAACTAACATTCACAATCTTGCTTGTTAATTTCCGGTCTCTAAACTAACACCTTGAGGAACTTCAAGTTTTTTTGCAACTGTTCCCTACCAACTGTGATTTGTCTGGTTGAAACTTGGATACAGGAGGGTTCTCATGAAGAATACTTCAATATATCAGGTTATCAGAAAATGATTGCTAAAAACAGGGTGGGAATTGGTGGTGGAGTAGCCATGTTTTGCAGGCAGGATATTCTTCTCTTAGAAAGCTTTGCAACGAACTATGATGAGAGCCTAGGTATAAAAATTAAGAAAAATATGGAAAACAATGCTTTGATTACATGCTATGTTCCTCAGGGTTCAATAAAAGTCAGTTCTTGACTGAATTTGACACATATCTTGAGACTATGGTGGGTGCGAACCAAAATCTTATCAAATGTGGAGACTTCAATATAGATCAACTATCTCTGACTCCTATGAAAAAACGATTTGAAGATTTTATCTCTACTATAAACCTAATGGATTCGGGTATAACTATAGAAACGTCAACAACAAAATCATCCCTCGATTTGTTTTTGACAAAAATCAACAAAAATCAATGCATAGTAATTTCTATCAGTTACGACATTACCGATCATTATCCCGAATTTTTTTGTCTGAGAAAATATGATAAAAACCAAGATAAAAGCATTTAAACGTCGTAGTATGTCTGTTTTCAACAACAAAATACTGTTTGAAAAATACAAAAGAGAACTGGAAAATAACCTAAACATATTTCAGAACAACAATACGCATGAACTATCAACGCATTTTGTAATTGTTTACATTTTGTAGTCGACAAATACTAATCTTTGGTTGAAATCACAAAGATATCTTCAACTCAAAAGCAAGAGCATTCAAATCATGAACGACCCAGAAAGAAATTTCATACAAAACAAAACTCACAATTGTGGTAGGTACTCAAGGAAAATGTACAAAATCATAAACAAATTGATAGGCAGGAACAGCAGAAGTGATGTGAGTTTTAACCTTGTTTTCGATAATATTGGAACTGATGAACCAAGTACCATAGCTGACTATTTCAATGAACATTTTGTAACTGTTGCAGATGAAAAAGTTAACAAACTACCACAAAAAAGCATTCCATCATCTAATTATCCTGAAGAACAATCTACTATGCTACATGAAACAAATGTGGTAGAAGTGCTTTCACAAATAGAAAGCTTTAAAATTCTTTTGTGCATGGTGTGGATCTGACCACTAACACCTTTATTAAGATACTTGATAGAACTTTAGCCCCATTTTTACATAATTATATCAACGAATCTATTTTGAGCGGAGTTTTCCCAAATAGTCTAAAACGAGCAACCATCCAACCGCATTTCAAAACTGGATCAAAAACTGATGTCAATAACTATCGACCAATTTCGATTTTGCCGTCTTTTGGAAAAATAATTGAAAGAAATTATGAAAAACAAAATTCTTGACTACATAGAAAAATTCAAATCTCCAAAATGTGAAATCAGTTTGGTTTCCGCAATCGGAGATCAACAAAAAAAAAAGAAAACTTTGGGTTTAGGGGTCAGGTATTCAGCTGGTTTTCTTCATATCTCAAATCAAGAACACAGTGTTTTATATGGAAAAACAGAATATCGAAAGAAATGATAGTAACAATGGAGTTCCTCAAGGTGCTGTTCTGGGTCCTGTTTTGTTTATACTGTACTTTAATGACTTTGTGTTCGCTTGTAATTTATCCACTCCGTATTTTGTTGCCAATGACACCAGTCTCCTCTTCAAAATAAAACTAACTTCTGAAAAGTTATAAACGGGAATTCATTCAGTTTCACATTGGCTTCATAAAAAAATGGATTGAAACGAGTAATGAAACGAGTCTTTTGTAATGATTTTTTTTGAAACTAAGGCAAACACAAACATTCAAAATTGCGCGGTTCAGAAGTGCAATACCTACAAATATCTAGGAATAATTCTAAACGCGAATTTAACCTTCGAAACGCATATGGAATCCATATGTTTAAAATTAAAGAAGTGGATCCGAATAATTGCAAGGCTAATGAAAACTTTTTGATGTTCTATAAAGATACCGTGGTACCAATTTTTGAGTATGGGCTTCTTATTTATGGTGGAACAACGCTAAATAAGCTTCAAAAAATAGTTGTACTTCTTAGTTCTACTTCTTAGGACTGTTGCTAAACACAAAATAAAGTACGCGTAGATTGAGCGAAAACAAAATTTACTTATACTTCTCATATCTGATTTTTGCTTCTCAATTTTTAAACAACAAAATTCAAATATTTGTTTTGTTTTTTTATAATTGTTTTTTCCTGTTTTGAATAGTTATTTCATGTTTCCGTTTTTCTCTTAGCTCGCTTTTATCTGTTTGATATTTTCCAATATCTTTTTAACGGAATTCCAAATTTATCAAAAAAAAATAACGAACATAAGGCTTGATGTGTAGATAACAAAAAATGGTTTCAGAAAAACACGAACGGGTTCATGTAAAACCAAACGAACTTATGATAAAACTTACTTATCGTAGCACAGCTGCTTTGCTTCAAAAAAATGCTCCTTCTTTTCTCCCGTCATCCAGAAACACTTCTTTGGGCTGATGCTTCCAATGGCTTTAAAATCACCCTCACAACCTGAAATTTCACAATTTATAAATTCCGCTTATCATCTGACCCAGGTGCGCTCGAAATTGATTATGCACTCGAGTGTTCTCGAGTCCGCATATGATCAGACTCAAATATCCCTCGAAATTGCCCTGTAATTCTATTCCAGCGCAAATTGCTCATGCGTGCGCTCGAAATAGATTAGGACGTTTTCGAGCGCAAATCTCAGAATGGTTTATAATGAATATATTACCCCACGGTGGTTATCGCCACCGAGAGGTTATCAAGCTCCGAGGTGAAGCCGAGGTGTTATGATAACTTCCAGGGCGATAACAACCGTGTGGTATTTTTTTTATCGAGCCCTGTTGTGATCATTTCACAATTGAAAACAGTGAAAAAGAGTGACTTTTTTTGAGTGAAAATCCCCTGCGTAATTTTTGATGGGTATGTAATTTCTGCAATAAATGGCTCGAAACTGCAACTGATGAAACACTTTTGAAAATATCTTTGGATAGCATTTTTGATATCCTGCCAGGAGCCACAACTAACTATTTGAAAATACTCATTAGTGAAGTCAAAACCAACAATGGTGAAGAGTTTTCACCACGAAATTTATACCACATTGCAGCAACAATTGAAATGTATTTGATGGACTAATCAAAAGGACAAAGTTCCGATTGCTTTCTAATTTGTGTTAAATTTTTGATAAACTCATGGTTGTTTTTAAGGGGGGATAAGTGGGTGAGGAAGAATGAGAGTGGAGTAAAGGGGGAGAAAAAGTTTGTGAAATCTCAATTTATGACTGATGCACACACAATGAACTTCAGGGGCTGTAATTCTTGCTCTGAAAAACATTGAATAATTTGGAATTTTTTCTAAAAGTTGATATTCTTCATGACGCAAATTACAGCGATATTCAAATCGCACCTGTCCAGCGGATGAAAAATTTATCAGCTAGGGGTTTTCATGAGCCCCCGCGACAAACTGCTATTGCGATATTGTTTTTCTGGCAATATAATACAATAAACTAGTTTTTTATCTGTAATTGAGCTCGGTAAGAAAGTGCTTTTTCAGAAGCTGATATGAATTGAACAAATTAAACACAAACAACTGTTGACCTTTAACAAGAATTTGCCTGAGGGTTTTACAGGGCAAAGAAACGTATAGGTGCTACATTAGCGGGACTGAGCGCTTCTAATTTTAATGGTTTCCAAAGCGATGGTTCCATGGAGCTTCAAACGTCCCAACTACCAATTGACTACTTTGATTTGGACTCCACTTTGGAGTATGAAATTACCCAGATCCGCGGTATTTGCGCAATTTTTCCGTCAAAAGCTTCGAAACAAATTAATGTCTTCAAAAACTGTACTGTTCATATAATTAACCAATAACCAAAAGCTTGATTGTACTCTTGATAGTTTTTTTAAGAACTACAAGTTTATCAAACTGTTTCCATCGTTAGACTACAAGTTTATCACACCTCTAATATCGCCAACGTTTACTTAGTAACAGTTGCGATAAAATAGTGTGATAAAGTCGTAGTCTAATGCTGAAGAAGTTTTTTTCCAGTGTCGATCGGCATTAAAATTTATTACACTGGCAGTTTATTTAACTGCTATTATCGCAACAGGTGTTGATTAAAGAAAGTTGAGAAAGATATGGAGTTTTCTTACGCGAAAAAAAAATTTAGGGAAGATATTGGAAAAGGTAGAGCAAAAATTTTTTTTCTCGCCGTTACTTCGATAAATTTTTAATGCGGGTAAAATGATAGAATGGAGAAAACCATTTAACGGGAGTTGAAAAAGAACTTTAAAAATGTAAAAATTTCCCTTTATTACTATAATATTTTGCTTCCTCTACTAACTGCTAGATTTTCACTGTTGGTTTTCCGATGAAATATTCTTCATCTCTTGGTGACAAATTTTTCGCCGTTGTTACACTATTTCCACCCTTACAAATTGGGGATTCAGTGGTGGGGGAAAAGGGTTTTATTCCATCTTTTCCATTTTCATCGCCATTTGTTAATGATGGAGATCTCGACCCCGGCATCTTTTCCCATTACAAACTGTACACTTTAAAACGTTTCTATGAAGTCATTTTTACGTGTTTCTATACTTCTTTACCTTTAGTACTTTTTTCTGGGTCTCCACTGTTCCCCGTCTCTGTGTCATCTCCAGGTTCATCTTCATCATAATCGTAGTCATAGTCGTAAGTATCATTACTTAGATAGTCGTAATCATCCTCGTTTTCACTATAATCATAATCATCAGATTCGTCATAATCTTCATCTTCATCTTCGCCCTCGTCGTAATCTTCGTCATAATCTTCACTCTCATAATAGTAATCCTCCTCATCATTATCATCTCTCTCAACCGGTTGCTCTTGTTCAGCTTTGCTGTTTTCGGCCAACATTTCTGACCATTGGTTTAAGTCTGTAAAAACTATGAGACATCAAAACACTCTAACAGCAATGTATATAATATTGACTTGTGCCACTGAAATCCTAGAATTTGCCGTACAGAATCCCTAGTGCCTGTCCGGGTTTTGATTCAGAGAATCTCCAGAGGAACCCAAGACCTGGGGTTTTCTGGACAGAGCTGAACCCAAGTCTTCGGTTTCTCTGCGCAGAGCTAAGCGTGATATCATGAAGATAGGGTGTTTTTTGAAAAGCTCAACTCTTCAGCTATTTTTGCACTGGTTAGCAAATTTTTTGTCGAAAAAAATTTCTGCCGTGACACTTGGAGTTGATTTGCAAGATTGGGACCTCTCTGGGCAGAAAAATTTCAGTCCGAAGTTTCTCTGCCAACTCATAGAATTGGCCTATCCTCTTAAACATTACTGATTTATCATAATTTCTCGTTGAAAAAAGTCAAAACTGAGCATTTTAGCACTAAATATTTTTTCCAATTGTGAGTACTGAATTTGTAGTTATTAGGGCTGTAAGGCCTTGAAAGGGTGACCATACCTTACCAAAAGCCAGGAATTTAGTTACAATAGCATTCACATTCTTAATTGATGCCATTGGTACTTTATTTCTACAATAAAGTGTTAAAATTAAAGTACTGAAGTACAGAGTAAGTGAACCAAGACTTGAAAATTCTCTGAACAAGGTTTCTCAGGACATCGGATTTCTCTCGGCAGAGACCCCAAAGCAGCCCTGTTCTGTAAGCAGCCCTGTAATTGACTTGATCGGACTGAAAATCAATCAAAGTTGATTGTCTCTGTGGACATGCTATTGGTTACCCTGGTACCGATAGTATTAAAAATCTGGCAAGATGTTTAAAACCCTTGCCAAACGCACCCATTATTTTCTCCGCAAAACAAAATTGAGTTGCAGAAGGTAATTAAGATAATTCTCAGCATCAGCCGAAATTTTGGCTAAATAGTTGAGACGGTAACTTGATCTCGTTTTCTTGATAATGAACTCTTTATTTTTCATTTTAGTATTACTAAATTCGAAAAAAAAAAGTTTTCCAAAAAGAAATCCCATAAGACGTTGAAATCTGCTATCTCTAGGGTAGCCCTGTTGAGGTTCCAGACAATAGCAAGTATGTCCAAACCTTTCGAGATTTAAAAAATATTATCTCCAGGCAGTCCCAGACGGGAAAATTTGATTTCCAGTGTGTTTTATGAGTTCACGTTTATACCTACGTGAGTTCACCAGAATCATGTTTTCATGATTTCTTTCATGTATCACGCAGACTTTTATGCACTCAAGGTTATAATTTTATATGTTTGTCAGAGTCTAGTTCGTTAAACATATTTCCGAGAATTTATCATATTTTCGTGCTTTAAAATCCAGACTATTTCAGCTGCTTGAGTCCGGACGTTTATGCGTTCACAGAATTGCGATTCAAGGATTCAGGTTTAATTACCTTTACAGGATGCGTAAACTTGCTTTGGAAATTCAACAAATTTTCCCCTTAATTTAAGATTGGTTTTTAGTTTGCAGTTCTGTTGGGAAATCCTTAGAAAACCAAAAAAGCTTCGCAGTTTTGCGTTTTTTAAGCATTCAAATACAATAGTTTTGTTCATTTCTTCCGTTGAGCTGATGGTTTTGTACTAAAAATAGTATGAAGTATCCCAGTGTCAGTGCAGTCTGAATGGAAAATCATTTTCAGTCTAGTTTTTGTAGAAAATTGTTAAACTGTCATATATATAATTTAAACTGATAGATAATACTTTAAGCAAATCGGGTATTACACGTTGGGGTCACCAAAAGGAAAAACTTCAGCATGGATAATAATGGCACACACTATTGGAAAAAACTGTTTTGTCTTCTGAGGAAGATCTAATAATAAAATTCAGAATAACATTCTTCTGTAGGTTTTGAGATCAGATTTTGAATTAGTTGTTCTGAACTCAAATTTGTTCAGAGTTTGTTTGTAATCAAAATTGGCTTGTTGTTGAAAATGGATCAACGAAAAATTTGAAGGAAAATTTTATTAAGACTAATCCGTGGTTAGCTATTTTGGACAGTCGGTTTGAGCTGGAACCCTGATGCTATCAAATAGAAGACACTAATATAACTTGAAAAATCAGTTTTTCGTAAACGAAAAGAATCCCCAAATAATCCAAAATTATATTGCGCTTTAATCTGAACAAACTCAGTTCGTTCACCTTGAGTTAAGCAAATGGTATTTGATGAAACGCAGAGGAAGCAATGCTTCGTTAGTATGTAACTTAATGAATTCGAAAAATTAATCAAAACAGTTATCTCTTTTTGAGTCAACAAATTCTATTAAAAAATGAATCCTGTAAAATCTTTAATACAGTTCAATTAAAAGCATGAATCATCAAATTTGGTTTTCTGTAACTAAAAGGAAAAGGCAGCAAGGACATAGCTGTGAAAAACGGTTACAAGTTGACAAAGAATTTCATTGATAGACTTTCTCATTCTAAGTTGAATGTTTGTGTTGATTGGAGATACTAACATTTTTCAATCGTTAATAAGAAGAATCACGAAGATCACAATGAGATCTTCCTCGACTTATTTCGCAAGATCTTCAGAATGCCGATAAACCTAATCTTAAAAAATGGTTGCGGATAATGCTTACTTTTTAGAGTAAAATAATTGGTCAAATAGTACATTTGGCATCCTTATGTTTTTTCATAATTGATTAGCCTATACCTAGAGCAGTACGTCTCGGGTCCGTTTACTGGGTACCCAGGTTGAGGTCCCACACAAGCGCAAGTATGCCTAGATGGTAGATGAACCCACGAGGGGGGCCTCGTGCGTTCAAAATTACATAGACCGAAAACATCGAAAAACCCACAAAAGTCTGAACATGAACGCGCAAATGTTCGGACATGAACGCACATAAGTCTCGCCATAAAGGCACTAATTGTTTTCAGCCTTTTTAAAAACTAATATCTATCAGTTGACTTATAGTACTATTACTTCAGAGTAACCACTCAACTGGCAAACTTCATTGTTTTTTCTTACTTTGTTATACTTTGTTTTAGAATGTTATGGCGTTACATCTCGTATTTTACTTTTATTACTTCTTCGTCTTTATGCATGGTGAAGTAAAAAAAAATGGCTGTGGCTTTTTCATACTTCGAAACGGACTTTTGGTTAGGTACAATCAAATTGAACCATTTATTTTTGAAAAAAAAATTATTTCAGATCCAAACATCGACCACGATGAACTCTAATAGAT
Source organism: Convolutriloba macropyga (assembly GCF_964194025.1). Lineage (NCBI taxonomy): Eukaryota > Metazoa > Xenacoelomorpha > Acoela > Convolutidae > Convolutriloba > Convolutriloba macropyga. The sequence continues at coordinate 9,228 of NW_027453433.1, read as the reverse complement.
GTCGGAAGATATCTGCAAGTAGCTTAACTTGACAAAAAACACTTTTTTAAAGATTCTATAAAAGCTCTTTTACTAGGATTCTAAAAAAAACCCTACTTTTTCAAATATCTTTCACAAACTATAATGGAAGAAATCTGGAGGATAGTGGAACCATCGCATCTTATCTCTTTACGTGATTTGTCTATTCGAATCTTAACTAACATTTTTAATATTATCATGACAAATAAAGATCCAGTTTGTTCTGTTTGAAGGCTATGAGCTCTGCCGAGAAAAACACAAGTCACAGCCTCTCTCTGCTCAGAGAGGTTCCAAGTCTTGGGTCTTCTACCCAAGTCTTGGCATCTCTCTGCCAAGACTTTGGTTTCTTCAAAATCTCTCAATAAGGCCTAATAGGCTCTGGGGGTTCAATATGAGGTATCTCCTAAGTGTGCGTGTCAATTAACAGTATTTTTTGCAAAAATATTCACTTGTACGTCGAAAAGAAACAAGGAGGCCCCTTAATGTGCGTTCGCACATGATGTTCGACCCAAGCTCTTCTACATTTTTGACTGAATTGTCAATCAAACGAAGAGATAAAAAAATAGATGTTTGAGTTTTGATGATCCGTTACAAAACCTAAATACTACTTGGATAACATAATGCCCAGCCTCAATACAACACTCACGAGATGTGCCATTAAGAAGACTACGAAAAAAAAACAAGAAGTCGACAAAGAGAAGGGATAATGAGCCAAAAGTCAAACATCAATAATCGTTTTTTAGATCAAATAGTTTTAAAAGCCTAAGAAATCTTAAACTTATAACGAAATAATTCTTGATAAATTTAGTAAACAGCTTTATGAAACCAATGGGAAGTTACAAAAAAAACTCAAAAAATTACAAACAATTTGCGAAAACCCGTAGTATCAACGCCATTAAATTCAATACATTTCAACCGAAACTAATAAATACGCAAAATTATGCCTTGATGGGACAACAACGATAGTCGTCATTTAAAAGACATTAAAACAAGTCACTGACAATGAAAACAACAACCAATACAGACAAAATCCGAAAAATTAGTAGAAAAATACTAGAAGAAAGTGTCGGTACCATTTAAACCATAAGTTTTTCTCTGAAAACAAAATCTATGATCCACTGAACGTGTTCTCCAAACCAATGGGAACTATCAATATCAGGATAATCTGATAAGATTTCAAAAAGAACCAAAATTACAAAAAAAACATCCAAAAAGTTTAAAAAACGAAAACTGGTGCATTGAAGTCACAAAACCAATAGTTATGAGACAAAACCGCTAACTAGATAAATTTTGGTTGAAGTAGAAAAGAAAAAAGTCATGTAATTGCTGAGACTGAATTACAGTTCAAGAAAATATGTTCACGATTGGTTAATGTACAAAAAAAATTGCAAATTTTTTTAAAGACTTGGCAGCCACTAAACTGTTTAGTTTCAGCGGATGTCAATAAATACGCTCAGTTTTGTCTTGATGAGAAGAAAAGAATGTTTCTCATGCATAGGTAATCAATAAGACATCACAATAAGTTGTATGAATATGAAAACAACTATAAAAATAGGCAAAAACCAAAAATTCGGGGAAAAGTGAAAGAAAGTATTGAAGTCATTTAAATCATACGCTTTTCTCTGAAAACTTTATTTACGGTCCAATGTTTTCTTTAAGCCAATGAGATAGATCACTATTAAGATAATATGGTACGATTTCAAAAGGAACCAATAACACGAAAATATCCAAAAAAACTTTGCTTTTTTAAAAAACCTTGTTGCGTTGAAGTCAAATGACTAATAGTCAGAAGGTAAAACTGCTAAACTGATTAGTTTGGGTTTTAGTGGGAAGAAAAAACAAAATCACGAAAACGAGTTTACAATTGGTTATTATTCAAAGAATTTTTCGAAAAAAAGTTTTTAAAGACTGGACAGCCATTAAATGCGAGAAGATCGAAAGTTAAAAAGAAAGCGTCGAAAAACAAAGTTTCGGAGCCATTTAAAGCAAAGGTTTTTCTCTTAAACTTTATCTATCATCCATCGAACGTCTTCTCTAAGCCAATGAGAGCTATCAATATTAGGATAATGTGAAAAGATTTCAAAAGGAGCCAATAATACGCGTCCTTGAAAAGGAAGTTTTTGTTCATTGGGCTTCATTTGACTGTAAGAGAGGTCTGTCGTTAAGGAAACTTCGATATCAAAAGTGACTATTCTCTAGTTGACTTATAAAAACGAAAACAATATGAAACGTTTTCTACAAAAGGAGCTCTCAATTAGAATTCAAAATTTTTTATAGTAAACTTCCCTATGAGACCACAACTATTCTTTTTCTCGGCATTTGTCTATTAAGAACACAAAACTGATTCAATTTGTGACGTGAAATGTAATTTTGAATTAATTTTTTAATAGAAAAAATATTAATTTGAATGAAAATTCCCCTAAAAGTTAACAAAATCGCGCCAAATATCACGTGTTCACACAAAACTTTAAACCTCGATAACTCCTTGAAAAAAATGAAATGCAAAATTTCAATTTCTACGCTGGATTAGCTTTTTAATGATACCGCTAACATTTCTCTACGATGAATATATCGATCGGCCAAAGCTGTCTGAACAAAAAAAAACCCATATGAGTATATAGTTTTTCCCCCCACAACTGGGTTCGGAACAATCATTTCTCATTGTTTCAAAAGATAGAAAAAGGAAGACAGTGCAATTAACCTGGCCAGAAACAATCAGCCAATGTTGTGATTGAAAGCAAGATCATGAGATATCTGAGGCAAACCATGATCAACAAAACTAATAAATAAAATAACAGTGAATTAGACCGTTGGAAAAAGATTTCAGATGGGTTGATGCTACAGCATTTTTTATTGTAGGTCAACTATAGAATGTCTCATATTTGAAAACATAACATGCCTTACAGAAAAGAAAACAGCAGTGCAAAATTTTAAAGGCGTGTCTCTCGCTTGAAAACAAATGAACCTGGTTTCTGTAACGTTAATTTCAAACTCATACCATTAGATAAGTGTTCAGTTAGCTGTATAACTCAGAAGGCTATAATGGAAAAATTGTTGCCACTAATTAAACAATGCCACTTGATGTGGTCAACTTTTCCCTGTGTTCCATTGAGCTGGCAACAAATACTATTAACAAAATAATCTGTTTTTTTTTTCTACTTGGCTGAAAGGTTTTTCAGGCGATGAAGAGAAAAAATGAAAAAGGATTAAAATCGAAACCAAAAAAATCAGCTTTTGGTTATTGTCTATGGTTAATTGAATCTCCTTGCTGTTGGATCACATTTTCAATAAAATGAAAAATTGAAATTTGAATTGTTTAAAATACTTTTATGGTTTCGTATCTCGTACTCAAATGCCTTTTTGTTAAAAATCATAATCAAAATGAATCAAATTTTTTACCTGTAGATTAGTTACCAGTAGAAAAATGGTAAGATCGACTATAATGTTAAATTGCTTTTCAACTTCGGAAAACAGTTTTTCCGTAATGGATATTAAAAGAAATTAATCACCTATGTCAAACTATTACGTCGCAACCTTGAGTTTTCAGGGATAGAATTAATAAAGTTCAAAATTTGTAGTGCTAAGATTTAGACGATTACTTCCTAGAGTGTTATCGCTATCCTTAGAGGTGGAACAGCATTGCTGAAATGTTTGATTGGAATTTTTTCAAAAAAATTATTATAAATTCTCAAAATTCACACTTTTTTCATGACAAATGGCACCAAATTCGCTTTTTTGACGATTTAGTTTAAAATCAAAAGTAGAGACCTAGAAGCCGCTGACAAAAATCTTCTAAAAATACGAAAGAGAGACATATGAGAGCTAATTCGGCGTTCTATCAAAGTCTTCTGGAGTTTGAAATTTGTTTTTTGTGCAAATTTAAAGCGATAATTATACAAAATGAAACATTGTTTTTGTTTGTTTTTGATAAATTTCTCTTAATAATTGATCTAAGTCAAACATATTTTGAACAATGGGCTGATGTTTTGGGCACCAATATCAGGGATAGGTTTGATCTCATCGTGGATTCTAACAAAAAGAAATTTTTTAGTTTTTGAGAACTCTTTTTTTAATATTAAGTACTGACAAAAATCCCAATTAACGATTCAATTAATGACAGCTTCCATTTTTGTCAAAATGAGGCCAAATATAGATATTGTTTGTTTTGAGAAAAAAAAATTATTGTGAACATGGCTTTGAGGAAGAGTTTTGGTAAACTATAAACTATTTCTTGTGTTTAGCCTTTATTTGTTATTCTTTCTCGCAGTCTGATTACTAAGTCTACCTGATCACAGATCCAAATACAATTTGTTTCTTCGATAGGTGTAATTCAACCTATACAATGCATTCGGTTGTTATCTAATGTCTCTTTTGACGTCAAATATATCTGTTTTAAGAAAGCTTCAGTGATTTTTCGAAGATGTCAATTACTTCATCTTTTTTCTGTCAAATTTCAGCATATTCTGGGTAAAAGCAGATCAAACGTTCATTCATAGAAGATGCGAACAAATCTTTGTGGCGTTTTTTAATAACGGCTACTTGTTTTTTGGATAACGATTTTTCATATAAAATTTTGCGATTTTTGTGCATAATTTCCCAGTTTGGACATTCTCTTTGTTTCTGTAGTAATTTGTCAGACTACTGAAAATTCAACTCAGAAACCATTAAAAAACAAAATCGAAAATATTTTTGTTCACCTTTTTGCATTTTACAATTTCGAATCATTTTCGTAAATTAGCCTCTATATTGAGAGATCTTGTTACTTGTTTGCTCAACCAAACAATCCTTTCTTTTTTGGTTAAACGTGCTGGCTCAAGTCTTTTGTCTCGGACAATTTAATTCGGAAGAGTTTTGTGAGTTTTAGTTAATTTTCGAAGTTTGTTGTTCTTTTCATTGTCATTTTGAGATGATCGTTTTAGAAAAAGACTTCATGATGCTCAAATTAGACGCAAGTGAAGCTTTTATACTCTCGCGCTTAATATCTTATAAATTTAATGGCTTCAACACCAAGGTTTCGCAAATCTGATCGGGATTTTTTTTGGTTTTGCTTGTTTTTAATGGTACTTTAAAATCTTATGATTTAGTCGCATTATTAACAAGCGCAATTAGTCTTCTATGATGTGGCAAGATAAACTGTCTATCTGTTAATTGAAAGCTTATGTTTGCTATGAAGTTTGAGAATATGTTTTCTTGAGTTTTGGATTTCTGATTTTTGCTAAAATCACAACAATGGGCGGTCCTCTGCCCATTTGAATTTTAATCTTCTCAGCGGACACCTGAATGTTGAATTTTGATATTTTTGTACTAGCATGATAAATCATTGATAATGAAGGGTCTCAATAACTTTCTATGGAGGTACAAATTAATCCTACAAAGACTTCAGTTGATACATAATGTTTTAAGTCAGTTTGACATTAATCCTTTTCAACTTTGCCTTTTTATTCATTTGTTGTTGACTTGTTACCAAGTCACATTGAAGAAAAATCCCATATTTTTCGTCTATTGAAGTACAGACTATTATTTAGTAAATTTTATTTGATGCCATTTTGATTTGGTTATTACTTGTTTTAAAAATGGACAGAGAATTTCGATCATAATTAAATTATTTGATTTTTGATTATTTGATTTTTATCGCATAAAAATCAAATAGTCTTTTCTGTTAGTGACATTGGTGACAGGTCACGTCGGTCCTCTAAGGTAGATTGTTTGATTCATTTAGTTGTTTGTTCAACAATATGTTCATTTTTGAATCTCTTCCGCATTTTGTAGGCAATTAGGTGAAATGCGTAGACTAGTGGGATCGGAACAGTTTGTGCAAACGCACGTTACCGAGCCTCCTTGTTAACACTTTTATTATTAAAACTTTTGAACTTTTTTCTACTGTACACAACAACTCATTCGATTTCTTTGAAAAATATCTGAAACTTCAAATGTGTCATAGTTATATTAGCAGAAAAACCTCAAATAACTAGAGTCCAGTATCTTTAAACAATGTGACGTCATTCCAGATCGATGTTATAAATTGCTAATACCCATGATTTTTGGATTGAGATTAGTGACACGTGTGCAAAGTAAAGTAGGCGTTGAGAGCCATTAGCACATCATTTGAGAGTTTCTACTCGTTTAAACAAGGTTCATTTTAAGAGAGAGTTTCTGCATTTTCTCATGCTTCTGTTTACAATTCAAAGAATTTGATTGTATTGGTGCGCTGTGTTTTTTAAGATGTGTTTACACATTTTTCAATGACTTTGATCTTTCAAAACGAGATAAACAGGTAAAGCCCAGCGGGCATTAAGTCTCCTTAGAGACCCAAAGTGGGCTTTAGTAATCCTTCAAGTGCATATAGTGGTGCAGCTGCTGGGATGGCCTTAATTTAAGGTTAATAAGTCAATTTTAAGAGTTTTTGGGCTCAAAATGGTGCAATTTTTCATGTTTTTTTGTGATTTTTTGTTTTGATTAGTCTTAGGTTGAATTTTTTAAAAATTGGTGAAGACCTTTTGCGGTCTTCATCAACTTTTAAAATTGCTCCTTCTGACTATTTTATGAGCTATCTATTTGGTACTACAAACACAAACACGAAAAATGATACTAATTTTTGCAATTTTTTTCAGGTTTTTTGAAAATGTTTGTCATTTTTTAAGTTTTTCCGGCCCTAGGTGTCACAAATTCACCCCTAGGTTTTGATAAAGGGTTTGATGGTTGATTACTGCATATTTTCCAGTGGTAATGGAATGGTTTTTATTTTTTGCCATCATGAATTTTAGCATTTTTTGACAAAACTTGCAATTTTTTTATAATTTTTGACATCTGTTGTCATTATTCAAGTTGTTTGAGCCCCAGGGTCCAGAAAACCTCATCAGTAGTTTGATAATAAGTTATTGAAAAATTTTTAGTAGCCATGGAATAGGTTTCAACTTTTGAATGTTACAAATTTTAGCAATTTTTTTTATAAAATTTGCATTTTTTTCAGGTTTTTGAAAACTTTCGTCTTTTTTTTAGTTTTTCCAGCTTTGAGTCTCAATGGATTTGTTTTCAACAAATTAACATTTCGACTTATACTAGTTTTTTGATAAAAGTTGCATTTTTTTCAAGTTTTTTCAAAACATTTGCCTTTTATTTATTTTTCTTGCCTCAGTAGCCAGGTAACCTCATTCAGGTTTCGATAGTATGTTATTAAATAGTTGCTAGGGGCAATTGAATGGCTTTCAACATTTTAGTAGAACGAATTTCTTTTTTTTGAAGTTTGAAATTTTTTCATATTATTGCCTATCAATCTATGAGCCAATGAGCTTTTAAAGCTTGAAATCGGGTTACTGGATAGCCTCTAGAGACACAGAAATGATTCTGATGATCTTTATATCACGATTTTCAGCAACATTTCCTTATCCGATTTTCAGCAACAATCATATGCAATTGATTTCTTTTTTTTTCTAAATTTTGTGGTTCGTTTTCGAGTTAATCGATCTTCTAGGGCCAATTAATATTTTTCAGGTCTTGCAGATATAATATTGGACAGATTTCAGAAACAAAATGGGTTTTAAACATATTTTTGAAACAGGTATTATTAAAAGGAAAAATTTCGCCTTAGGTCTAAAAGCTTCAAGAGTTTGAGCAATGAGTATATTTTTGTTTGGTTTTGATTCTTTTAGTTTCTCTAGCTTTTGTGATGATTTTGTTTGTGTTCTGGCTGGCATTGTTCAATTGATCTGCTGGTCAGGTCGAGTCTGAGTTTTTCGTTCAATTCTTTGAATTGTATTTCAGGACTTGTCCTGCTATGTTTTAAATTTTTTTTGGCTTAATGCATGAACCTTACATTCAATTGTGCAACTCCAAAAAGATTATGCTTGACTACATCGGTTTCAATGTGAGATCGTATTAAAGACTTGAGATAATCTTGACATAATGAGATCATGTTTTACTCTTTTCATGAAATCAGAGAGAATTTAATACCAAATGAGAAATCTTCCAAGAATTGTGGAGAAAATCATCAGACAGCTTCTCTTGAAAAAATTTATCCGGTAAGAAATCAAGACTGCGCGAGATAGATATTTTGCGGCATGTCTTGTTTTATGCAAGCTTATTTAGCATGTTGCTGAATGCAAAAACATACGCCGAAAAATAAAGACTTTTTAAACGCCGCAAAAAATTAACCGAGTATGCGACTGTTTCCATGATGGTTCTTAATTAGGTTCAATAGCCAGAAAATGAAATAAGTTGTTAAAAATTGAATCAAAGGAACCCAGTCATTGAAAATTAGGAAAATGAATTCCGAATTGAGTTTTACACAGAACAATTGAGACACTATGAGACACATCTAGCTTTTGAGACACTTTGGTCCCCATAATTGATTTTATTCGATTATTTAATAATTTCCAGAAAACAATCTAAGGCTAATTGAAACAGTTGTAACTGTTGGCCGCAAAAGAGCGTACTTTTTTTTGTTTTTCAGCGTAATTCACCTCATTTTTAGGGTTTAATTTATTAGACCTGTGATATTCAATTACGCTCATGTTAAGGGAACTAGTGAGACGGTTATTGAGGCGCAAAATAATTTCCTGTTAAAATTTCAAAGGATGAAGATTGATTGCTTTTCAACATATTGTTAAGTATTATAAACTGCAAATTTCATTGCACAGATAGAATTCTTAGGTTTTTTTTTACTTCAAACTGTCCAGCGGAGTTAAGCATTGTGCTCAGCAAGAGAGCAAATAAATAATTGGGTTTTTGATTGTTCCTGAAAAAGTTTTTGTTGCTCTCATTCTAGCACGCGGAAGTCACAAGAAAATAGCGTTTCCAATTTTTTTTCGGATTAACACGTATCTTCTGTACACTCAAAGTCACTTTTTTTGGTTCTTGCTTGAAAAACACTTTTAAGCTGCGGCTTTCAAGCTTCTCTGAGCGGCTCAGAAAACAAATAGCTGTCTTGCAAGAGTTTTTTGGTTTCGAGAATGCAAATTCAACACACTGGAAACGCCTAAAATATTTTACTTTATAAACATTATGTGCACTTAAGACGCGCATTGAGCACAATGAATCCGTATCCTGACATTTTTTCATAAACTGACCAAAACTGGGTCGAAATTATCCTCGCCCAGAAGAAGGGACTTTTAGCTATTTCAGTCGCTTTCGAATCCCGAGAAATAAGAATGTCAATATATGTGTGTTACGTACACATCGGCGAGTTAAAGGTTCTCTGTGATTCTGGCTTCT
>NW_027453432.1:0-85039 GCF_964194025.1 Convolutriloba macropyga | reverse complement strand
TATCACAATAATGTGACTGGACAAAAAAGAACCTCAAAGATGGGCAAATATTCAACATTTTTATGAAATCTCTTCATATGAAAGCCGAAAATTGGAAACGCAAATGCTTAAAATGCAAAGACGACAACAGACATTAAATTTCAATCTACCAGGTAGTCAATTCTACCTGACTTTTCTGACGGTGAGTTGAAAGTTGTCAAAAAAAAACAAACAAAAAATACAGACGAAAAAATTTCAATTGTTCTTTTTTGAGAAAATGGAGCCGAACCGTTTGAAACCAATATCTTTTCGATTCAAAAAAGGTAGAATCAATTACCCATTATGAATACTATTATTGTGATATGTAACCTCCGAATAATGATACTAGCTAACAGCTAGACAGGAAAAGGAACAAAAAAAAGCAAAATTTAAAAAAAGCATTCTTTTTCAATTATTAAAAAAATAGCTCTCGACTGAAACCATTAGTACAATCATTTAGTGCTCCAGAAAACCACTAAGAAATTTCACTGATCAGAATATGTCATAGATCTAGAAAAAAAACGACAACAATTACAAACAATATTTAAAAAATAAAATACATTTTTGCAAAAAGCAACCATCGAAGCCGTTACACCAGTGAGCCTTGCACTAAAACATTAGACAAGTTCAGTTCGGCTGTTTGTTAAAATTTAACATGGAACGTGTAAATTATGAAAACAGGTAACAAGCATACGAAAAAAGCGTTAAAACAATACCTTTTTAATTTTCTTAATAAAATTGATTTCAAAGTCATAGAAAAATTTTTTTATTGTCTGAATACAGTAAAAAAAACTTCTTTGTTCATGCAGGGGAAGCTGTTAAGACCTGCAGTTAACCGGGTGTTTTAGTACAAATATGGAAAGTACGAGAAACAAAGGCAAAACAAAAAAAGTCTACTAAGAGACGATGTCGAAGCCGTTAAAATCATAATGCATTCGCTGAAATAATTGATATGTTAATCTATGACTTCTTTAAAAGCCGCAATAACATGGTATCTGACCTGGAAGTAATAATAAAGTGACAGGATAGAAAAACACCTCGAAGACAGAAAAACAAAATTTTTTTGACAACTCTTAAAATTAAAGACGAAAAGTGAAAACGCCAATACTTAAAACGCAAAAATGGCCATAGACATTAGTTTTTTTTTGTTTTTTAATATTTACAAAAGTGAGTTAAGTTAAAAGCTCAACAAAAAGGGAATTCAGAACTCGGCTCTAACGTTTAAATTAAGCACAAATGATTTTACCAAAAAATGGTTTCAAATAATTTTTAATTTTACCACATTAACTTGAACAAAACTAATGAAACAGTGGGCAAAGAAAAACGAAAAGCGCAAACTATAAAAAAAAACGCAGATTTCGAACACATCGGAATGATTCGCTATCAGCTGGAATTATTAACCATGTCCAGTTATAACTCCATAGGAAGCCATCGAGACCTTTCGTTATCCAAAGTATGTCTTACGACTGATGAAAAAACAAAAGTTTCTGTCAAAAAATAAGTATTTGAAAACTCTCAGTACTCAGATTTCTGTTCATGTTGTCGAAATCCAACAAAAAAGACAGATATAGAACAAAAACTTAATTGGTTTTTGCGAAAAAACGGTACGAAAACGTTAAAACCATTATCCATTCGTTAAAGAACAGGATATAATGAGAAAGTCAATTTCCAAGACAGAAAGAGCAACAAAGAGGCGAAAATTTAAAAAAAGACTTTTTTTTCAAAAACAATTAATTCCGAATTCAAGAAATATAGCTGTCGACTGAAACCATTGATTACAATCTTTTATTTTCCCAGAGCACGCCATTCAAAATTTTCAATATTCAGAATTTGTCGTTTGAGAACTTTCATTAACCGGTATATGTCGTAGGTTTACAAATCGAACGACAACAAATTCAGACATTAACTGAAGATTGAAAAAAAAAATTTCCGCGAAAGACAGATGTCAAAGCCGTTAAATTAATAAGCAAAGCACTAAAAAATTAGATATATTCAATTCTCTTTTTGTTGATATCCACAATGTGATATGATGTCTTTAATTGTCAGTGATAAAACTGGGAACAAGCACAAAGAAGAGCAACAGAGCTCAAATTTTGAAAAATACGTTTGTTTATTAAAACATTTGACTTCAAAGTCTCAAAAATTTACCTGAACTTGGCTAAAAAAATCTCTTCGCTCATGCAAAAGAAGGTAGTACGACTTGCATCTAACCACCACTTTTCATACGAATACAAAAAGTACGACAAACAAATACAAAACAAAGATGTCCAATTAATTCTGCTAAGAGACGGTGTGGAAGCCGGTAAAACCGTAATCCAATCACTGAAAAACTTGACACGTTCAATTGCGACTTTTTTAAGACTTAATAATGTGGCATCTGACCTTATAATAATGTGATTGGGCGAAAAGCACCTCAAAGACGAGCGAAATGTCCAAAATTTTTATTAAAAATGTTAAAATTAAAACGGAAAAGTAAAAACGCCATTACTTGAAACGCAACAAAGGCAATAGAATTTAAATGAATCTATTAGAAGTCAATGAGACCTTTCATTGCTGCCTTTTAGCTGCAAATTGTTAAAAATCAGAGAAAAAGTTGCAAATCTCAAAAATGCATTGTTTATATTGAAAACAAATAGTTTTTAATGTCAGAAAGATGATAATATGTTGACTTCATGGACTAGATAGAATTCGTGAAACTCTTTAGGAAGCTAATTGGAACAATCACTAAAGTCTAATGATACCACTCACAACTCCCATCGATTAATATATCGGTTGACCAAAATTGACTGAACAAAAAAACACATTTGATTATATAGTTCGTCCTCACTAAAGCGGCCCGGAACAATTCCTTTATTGGACGGCATTTTCTTGGAAACATTTTACTGGCACGCGAATGCTAGGTTACCGAAAGCAAAAACTTTCCATGATAGAAATTAGATAGGTTACCAATTGACCGTGAAAGCTTGATACAAAAAACGATTAAATAAAAAAAAATGTTTTCGTTTTTTAATCGAGCTTCAAAATGTTATTTGAAATTACATTTAAACTGACTTTCAAAAGACCTATAAACTCTGATAGGGGAGGAAAAAACTTACCTTACTTCGTCAGGGATCCAGCCAATTTTTTTTCATAAGTCCAGACAAATTCTTTTCATATACAAAGAGGAGCTAAACTAAAAAGTTAACAAACCGGAAATTCAGAACTTAGCTCTAAAATAATATTCAAGCAAAAGTGTTTTAGCCAAAAAATGTTACCACATAAAATTTAATTTTGCCAAATTAACATCTATAAAACTTCAATAAATCAGTAGGCAAAAATTAAGAAGAGCAAACTTGAAAATTACAAACGATCTCAAAAACATCGGAACAATTTGCTATCAGTTGAAGTTAATAAATATCTCCAGTTATAACTCCACAGGAAGCCTTGAGTTCTTTCGATATCCATAGTATGTTTTTTGACTAATAAAAAAAATAAAAGCACTGCCAAAAATTAATTATTCGATACGTGTCCTTATCCAGAATTCGATTTTGTTTTTCAAATACAAACGACAAATACATTTGGAGAACAAAAATTCAATTGAACTTTGCGAGAAAACTGTACGAACTGGTTAAGATCATTATCTATTCAATAAAGAATACGATATAATCAGATATCTGAATAACCTCTGAATAATGATACTAGCTGACACTTAGACAGAAAGAAAAACAAAATGGCAAAAATTAAAAAAACCTTTCTTTCGAAAACAATTAATTTCCAATTCATAAAAAAATAACTGTCGACTAAAACCATTAAAAAGTATTATTGATTGCTCACAGCACGCAATTAAACACTTTAATTAACCATAAAATGTCGTTTGAGAACATTCATTAATCAGAATATGTCGTAGGTCCACAAAACGAACGACAAAAAATAAAGATAGTAAATGAAAAATGAAAAAAAAATTCCGTGAAAGACAAGTGTAAAAGCCGTTAAACTAGTAAGCATTGCACTAAATTATTAGATATGTTCAATTCTGCTTTTAATAACATACACAGTGTGATATGAAAACAGTAATTGATTAATAATCAAACTGGAAACAAGCCTAAAAAAGAGCAGCGAAAATCAAAAGTAATGACTTCATTCCTGCTTATGCAAAGAAAAGTGCTGCGAGCTGCATCTAACCAGGACTTTACATACGAATGCAAACAGTACGACAAACAAAGACAAAACAAAGAAGTCCAATTAATTCTGCTAAGAGACGGTGTTGAAGCTGTTATAACCACAATCCATTCACAGAACTACTTGATATGTTCAATTATGCCTTCTTTTTAAATCTCAATAATGTTGTTCAAGACCTTACAATAATGTTATAGAACAAAAAGAACCTCAAAGATGAGCAAAACTTTTTTTACCACTTTTATAAAAACTGGTAATAACAAAGCCGAAAACTGAAAACACTATTACTTGAAACGCAACAACCGCAAAAGGCATTTAATTTAAGCTATTAGAAAATCAATGCGACCTATCATTAACAACTTTAAGCAGCAAATTGTCAAAAAAAAAATGCTTATCTCAGAAAAGAATTGTTTATATTGAAAACAAAGAGTTTTTAATATCAAGAAGACCACAAGGTGTTGACTTAGTGAACTGGATAGGTTTCCTAAAACTCCTTGGGATGCCATTTGGAACGATCCCTAAAATCAATCGATTTGAATTGTTGTGTACTGTATATAAAACCAAAAAGCAAAAAGGGCGAGAATAAACCTCGTTAACTTTGTCGAAAAAAAAGAACATGCAAAAGATCTTTTTTTTCTATATTCTACGCTGAAGGCACTTTCTAATTTTTCAACCGCAACTCTCCTCGATTAATATATCGATTGGCCAAAATTGACTCAATAAAAAACCATTTGATTATATAGTTCGGCCCCACTAAAGTGGCTCGGAACCATTCCATTACTGGACGGCATTCTCTTAGACACATTTTAGTGGCATGCGAATGCTAGGTTACCGAAAGCAAAAACTTTCCATGATAGAAATTAGATAAGTTACTCATTGAAAGGAAAAGATTGTTGCAAAAAACTATTATTTATATCTTAATTCTGTTTTGTTAATTGAATTAATTTATTTGCATCATGAAAGTTCAAAACGTTTTTGAAATTACTTTCAAACTGATCTTTAAAAAATCTATAAAGGCTGAGGTGCAATTGGGGTTTAAAAAACTTTTAATTACAATGTCGACAATCCAATTAAAATTTTTTTATAAGTCCAGACAAATTCTTTTCATATACAAAAAGTGAGCCAAACTAAAAACTTAACAAACCGGAAATTCAGAATTTAGCTCTAAAATATTAATTAAGCACAAGTGTTTTAGCAAAAAAACGTTAACACATAAAATTTAGTATTGCCAAGTTAACTTCTATAAAACTTCATTAAACCAGTTGGCAGAAACTAACAAAGGCAAACTTGAAAATTACGCACGATCTCTAAAACATCGGAACAATTTGCTATCAGTTGGAGTTAATAAATATGTCCAGTTATATTTCCACAGGAAACCATTGAGATCATTCGTTTTCCATTGTATGTCTTGTGAATAAACAAAAACAAAAAGACTGCCAAAAATTATATATTCCAGACCTGTCCTTATCCAGAATTCGGTTTTGTTTTTTAAAAAGCAAACGACAAATACAGTTGGAGAACAAAAATTCAATTGAACTTTGCGAGAAAGCTGTACGAACTGGTTAAGATCATTATCTATTCACTAAAGAATACGATATAATCAGATATCTGAATAACCTCTGAATAATGATACTATCTAACACCTAGACAGAAAGAGCAAAAAAATGGCAAAAATTAAAAAAAGCTTTCTTTCAAAAACAATTAATTTCCAATTCATAAAAAATTAACTGCCGACTAAAACCATAAATTACTTTTTTTAATGCTCCAAAGCACGCCAATAAACACTTTAATTAACCAAAAAATGTCATTTGAGAATTTTCATGAAACAGAATATGTCGTAGGTCCACAAAACGAACGACAACAAATAAAGATAATAAAAGAAAAACGAAAAAAATTCCGTGAGAGACCAGTGTAAAAGCCGTTAAATTAGTAAGCAATGCACTAAAACATTAGATATGTTCAATTCTGCTTTGGATAATATCCACAGTGTGATATGAAAACAGTAAATAATCAATAATCAAACAGGAAACAAGCATAAAAAAAGAGCAGCGAAGATTAAAATTAAAAAATACGTCTTTTTATTAAAAAATTGACTTCAAAGTGATGAAAAATTACTTCAAATTAGCTGAAAATTTCCCTGTTCATGCACAGAAAAGTGCTATGACCTGCATTTAATCAGGACTATACCTACGAATACAAAGAGTACGACAAACAAGGACAAAACAAAGAAGTCCAATTAATTCTGCTAAGAGACGGTGTGGAAGCTGTTAAAACCACAATCTATTAACAGAAATACCTGATATGTTCAATTATGTCTTCTTTTTAAATCTCAATAAAGTTGTATTTTTCCTTACAATTATGTGACTGAACAAAAAGAACCTCAAAGATGAGCAAAACTTTTTTAACACTTTTAGAAAACTGTTAATATTAATGCCAAAAACTGAAAACACTATTACCTGAAAGGCAACAACCGCAATAGGCGTTGCACTTTAGCTATTAGAATATCAATGCCACCTATCATTAATTACTTAAAGCAGCAAATTGTCAAAAAAAAGTGCTTATCTCAGAAAAGGATTGTTTATATTGAAAACAAAGAGTTTTTAATATCAAGAAGACCACAAGGTGTTGACTTAGTGAACTGGATAAGTTTCCTAAAATTCCTTGGGATGTCATTTGGAACGATCACTAAAATTAATCGATTTGAATTGTTGTGTACTGTATTTAAACCCAAAAAGCAAAAAGAGTGAGAAAAAATCTCGTTAACTTTGTCGAAAAAACGAACATGCAAAAGATCTTTTTTATTCCATATTCTACACTGGACGCACTTTCTAACGATTCCACCCACAATTCTCTTTGATTAATATATCGATTGGCCAAAATTGACTCAATGAAAAACCATTTGATTTTATAGTTCGGCCCCACTAAAGTGGCTCGGAACCATTCCTTTACTGGATGGCATTCTTTTAGACACATTTTAGTGGCATGCGAATGCTAGGCTACCGAAAGCAAAAACTTTCCATGATACAAATTAGATAGGTTACTCATTGACAGGTAAAGTTTGTTGCAAAAAACTATTAATTATAATTTTATTCTGTTTTGTTAATTGAGTTTATTTATTTGCATCATGAGAGTTCAAAACGTTTTTTGAAATTACTTTCAAACTGATCTTTAAAAAACCTATAAAGGTGTAGGGGCAATGGGGGTTTTAAAAACCTTTAATTACATTGTCGACAATCCAATTAAATTTTTTTTCCAATTAAAAGTCCGGCCAAATTCTTTTCCTATACAAAAATGAGCTAAACTAAAAGGTTAACAAAATGTAAATTCAGAAATTAGCTCTAAAATATTTATGAAGCACAAGTGTTCTTGACAAAAAAAATATAAAATTTATATTACCAAGTTAACTGCAATAAAACTTTAATAAAACAGCAAGCAAAAACAAAAAAGGGCAAAACTTGATAAATACGCAGCCATTGAAGCCTTTCGTTATACAGGGTATGTTTTACGGCTCAAAAAAAACGAAAAGTACTTTCAACAATTAAATGTTTGCCAAAAATCAGCTTCGAGGCAATAAAATCATAAACCATTATTTGACCAAAAAGTTTCATATGTTTATATGTATCTGTGTCAAATGCTGCTGGGACTAATCTTTGGCGTTTTTGTGAGAAGACACCAAAAAAAACAACTTTGAGCAACTATACCAAATCACAAAAAAAATGTGAAAACCAATAGAAACAAAGCCAGAATTTACTAGTTTAAACATAAAATAGCTATTTAGGTTGAAATGTGAACATCATATTACTAGAGAAGCAATCTCTCACGTAAAAGACTCAGCTACAAAGTGACGTAAACAAGAGGGGACAGATATTCAAAGCCAGGAAAACGATTAGCAATGAACTGCAATCTTTAAAAACTTCATTTGTACTCAATAGCAAGCAATTGAGACTTTTAATTGTCTAGATTATATCAGCCAACTACAATTGAACGAGATTTATTTTTAAAAAAAATCAGAACATATCGAAAATGTTTTGCTAGAAAACTGTATCGAATCTGACAAAACTATAGTTTTTCAATCACAAAAGATACATGTGCTCAATTTCACCTGCTTTCAACCTATTTTCTGGTGACTTGCTTTTAATACAATTACGTCAAATAAAGACTTCAATATGGCAAAAACCTAAAAACCGTAATTAACAAAAACTATACTTCTGAAGATAAAAACCTATTGAATTTTAAATTTTACTGACTGGAAAGAAATTGCAAGCATTAAGCTGCGATTGGTTTGAAACTGATCTACAAAAAAACTACAATTAAGTTGACCGAAAAAACAAAATGAAGCAAAAAAAAAGATATTTGAAAAACTCAAACATCAAGTGTTTTTTAAAAACAAATGTTTTCAGAAGACAAAAAATCTTTTCACAACAAAAAATTATAAGTTAACTTGTAGCTCCATAGGAGGGCGCCATTAGAAACTCTGACCAGCGGGAATGGCTCATATAATTATAAAATAAAAAAAAATAAGGGACTAATGCAGACAACTAAAAATCAAAAAAAAAATTACGCGCACACAGTGTTGAAGTCATAAAAAAATAGTTGAAATGCAAATGACCTCATATTTACGTGAACAAGATTTGTCGTCATTTGAACAGAATTTTGATTTCATTCTCCCAAAAAATTTTTCCGATAATTAACATTAAGGAAACAAAAAAGCCGAAAAAATATATTTCCTAAACTATGAAATTATTTTTTTTGTAAAAACATTCTATTCGAGTAAATTTGGACATGAAAATTGCCGTTTGTTTTCGGGCATAGTTAATAGTTCCAACCGTTAGCAAAAAATCTGGTTTAACAAAATGTCGGCAAATCAAAAATGATAACTTTTGGATAGAAAAAGAACCTTAAAAAAACAATCAAATGGTTATTGAGTGCGTGAAAGTTTTTTTAGCAGTTTTTTGCCTTTTTATTCCGTCAAAAAAATAAATTGTACAACATGAGCTTTAATACTGCAACTTGGATGAAAGAAGTCTGAGTTTTGCCTAAATTTAAATCAAAACTTCGTATAAAAAACTGCGGCTACACTCATTTTTCAAAGAAAATAGAAACTCTGATTGCAGAAAATTCTGTGAGACCTTTCATTCGGGACCTTTTTTACACATGCATTGTTTGGTTTTAAACTTAGTCAAGTTAGATTTAAATTTCTAATCTTAAAAGTAATTCTATTGAGTGAGATGAATCACGCGATAATCAAAATCTAATACTACATTTTGCTTAAAATTTATTGCTAGAGGGTGGTAAAAATGACGTAAAAATGACGTAACACCGTACATGTGTTGAAAATGTCATTCAGAGAAATTGACATTTCCAGCTTTGCTCAGTGAACAAACGTAAAAAGATAACAAAACATCAGACGACGAAACAAAAAAATATAGAAAGCACGTCCTTATATACGACTCAAACAGATTATTTGACTTCAAACTGAAAAATTTCTTATAAAACAAGTTAATATCAAAATAAAACGTGTGCGAGATTGATTTAAAAAAACTGAAAGCAATGAGAAAAAATTATTACAATGAGATCAAACGATAGGACACCAAAATATACAAAAATACCCGCAAGTTATTTAAATTTGTTTAATTATTTTGAGTTTCGTTTTTTATCAGAGTTAGGAACATCACCTGTAAAGGAAAATCACCTTGAATGATTATTCAGATATATGTATGCCACATTAGCAATCAATAGGACTTGTTTTCATTGTTGCTACTTGATCAGACTACCGAAATAACAAATTGTAGCCTAAAATTCAAAAATCAAATATAATTTTATGACAGCGAATAGCGTCGAAATATTATAAAGCATTCGCTGAAAGTTAAAAACTTCCCTTAATTGCAGATGAGTGCAACTTGAATGCAAATGGATATTATTGATAGCACTCATTTGATTAAAAAGGCCAAAATTATAAGTCAAAATGCACCACCTGAACAAAAACTCGCTTTCAGAAACGAAATGTTTGTTCAAATAACTTTTTTTGACTTAATTTCGCAGCTTCTTTGAAACAAACCTACTTTAGAATTGCTCTTTTTCACGCTCTTCTGACATTTCCGACCTGATTAAAATAACCACTCTAATTTTACTTCTCACTGACGTGAAAAAGCCGAAAAAACATGAACAGATACTTAAAATAAGAGTTAAAAAACCACGAACACCTCAATGTAGCTACGCTCAATTTAGAGCTTCATAAAAAGCCGAGCTGTAAAAAGACATTGGACAAAAATTTTATGAAATTTTTCAGCAAAACTTACAAAAAAATAGCAAGAAACCGGTAGTGTGAATGAACATCAGCCAAGTGTTCACTAAGTTAAAAGTCTCGATAACTCCATGTATGAAACTAAATTTTGAAAAATAATTCTTTTTCCTTCTCTTGACGGTCTTTCTAGTGATACCACTCACAACACTCCACAAAAAAAATCGATCGGGTGGAATTGAATGAACAAATAAACGTTTGATTATATAGTTCCAACCCAACAAAGTGGCTCTTAACAAAAATGGAGGCTGTGTTTAGCTTAAGTTTATTTTGAAGGCTTATTTTCTCTTTTATAAAAACAAACAATTTCATACTGATCATTGTTGAAGCCAAATTCTCATGTCCTACAATGGAATAGTTTTTTTATACAATATAGAGGGAACGTGAAATAAGTTTAAAAAATACGTTAAGTATAGCACCAAAGTGAACCCATCAAAGTCTGATAGGCTAACAAAGAGCGCCCTGTTAGCAAAATAGTTTGTGAGAAATGGTTTATGTTTAATTTTTTTATCATTCATTTCTAAACCATTTTCTTAATGCCATGGTTGGTGAATATTTTGCCTGTTTGTTGAATAATAGTTATATCTAATCGATTTTTTAAGAAACATAACTCTATATGTCTCAAAAGTTTGCTGCAATTTACTACTTTTTTCAGGAAATTGCACCCTTCATGAACTTTGCTGCGTGCGGCAAGAACGTTATTTAAAACAATTTTTTGAGATTTCAGAGTTCTGTAAATTGCTGTTGATTTGAAAACAAAATTAAAAAATTCCCTGTATATGTAGATCTATGAAAAATTTGTTAAAAGAAATCTCAATTAACCTACTTTACCTCTGTTAAAAATATAAAAATATCGGCGGGTAATATTGTTTTTCAATTAATTTGCCGAGTATCTAGATCAAAATTTTGTTCACCGTTTAGGTAAGGCCCTAGGTTTTTAACTTCGCTAGACTCAGCGGGAATTTTTTCGTCAATAGATATATTTTCAGTTTTTCTAAAGTTATCATTTGAGTTTTGAAAGAATTTAGAGCTAAACTGTTCTCTGCATAACATGAAGTGGTTTTACTAATTTCGCTACTACAGCATCCCTCCAACATTTTTCTCATTAGAACTGTACAGTAAAATTGCATCATCAGGAAATAAGTAAGGTACAATCCCGTACCATATCCACAGAGACTAGCAGGCCTGATTCAGAAAAGAAATCAGGAAAGGCCCCAGGCCTGATTCAGAGTCTGATCATGTCAAATACAAGAGAACACTCCAGAGTCGATCTCTGAGATTTCTATTGACAGAGAAAAATCAAGATTTAGGGGTCTATGCCCTGATAAATTCCAAGTCTTGGGTCTCTCTGCCAAAAAAAGGTCCAAGTGTTGGGTCACTCTGTAAAGAGTACAACCAAGACTTGGTGACCTTTTGGCAGAAAGGATCCAAGAATTGATTTTTTCTGGATAGAGGGTTAGAATGGTGCAATTATTTAGGTTCATGGGCACTTTTAACATAAATTTGAGTAGCCTTATGTACAGATAAAGCACCAATTATGAGTATGAATGCTATTAAAACTACGTTTGTGGCTCTTGCTAAAGTATTATTACCTATTCAAGGCTTAAGAGGTCCTTAAAAATACAAATTCATTGCTCACTGTTGAAGACAAATGAAGAGCTATGGCTAAAAAAATCATTACAATACGAAGCATTAAAAACATACAAAAAAACCACATCCCTAAGCAAAAAGAAATGAATTGGACTTTAAGGGTATAGAGGACATTTGATCTGTAGTATTTGATTTTACTTGATCCACTTAACCCGCAAACGTTTCGTTCTTCATTTTACAGCTTATCTTTTGTTGAGACATAATACATAAGCAGGGGTCTTAATTGGAAATAAAACACTCAGTTTTTACATCTTCTACGGGGATATTTTGTAAATTAGTGAACTTGAAGAGAGGAAACCGATTCTGAGACTTGGCAGAAAACCCAAGACTTGGATTTTCTCCGCCCAGAGAGGCCCTAAGTCTCGGGGTGAAGTTCACGAAGTTCCCCTGCAAATGATTTTTTGCCAGAAAACGTGTAATTGTGTGCCAAATTTGTAAGAGAGCTGCCCTCATTAAATGTAAACATCGGATCTTCATGATATCAACCTTAACTCTGCCTAGAAAAACCCAAGTCTTGGCATCTCTCTGCCAAGACTTGGCCTCTGGAAAATCTACCGCACACGATGGCAGCCCATCATGAGCAGCTATCATAAACCAGGCCACCGTGTTATCCATTTGAGATGTATTAACAAGCAATTTAAGGGCAACACCTCGACTCTATTTTTTTCTATTTTGTTTCAAAACTTTTTAGATCTATGACTCCAAATTCCTCCTTCTTGTTACTTGGCACGCAACCGCATAACCTAACTTTCGCAAATATTAAGCTTTTAGTTATTTTTATAAGAACAGCAGTAGTCGAAACGTTAGGTTGAAATCCGAATTGTTTTCATATCAAATTTTTGATTAAAAAGGAAAACTTTTGAAGTCCATTGTACATGGATCTCCCAAAACTTTTGAAAAAGACGGCAACAAAGAGATAGTTTCTTAGATTACAACAATTTGCATTGCACTAAAATTTGTAAGGAAGTAAGTTTAGCAAAACTTAGACACTCTGGGAATGAGTATTGTGAAAGAGTTCTTCATGATAAGAGATAGTGCACTATCTCTACCATGGTCAAGCAATGAAATGGGCACAATTTTTATTTAAACTAAGTGGAACTTCATCAATGTCAGTTGCTCGTCTCGTATTTGGATTCCATATCAATGTTTATACCTGAAATACTCTCAATCATATGAAAAAAGTTCTGTCATCGACTGGCATAATTATATTGCGGCAACTATGAATAGACGAAAAAAAATCACTGAACTTCATATAATCATTAAAAAATGCGAGGTTGACTTGAGCAACGGCTCAGCACCTGACCGAGTTTTTGTCCCCTAAGTTTTATTAAGTTGCTAAGGAATAATCTCTATTAAGTGAAATATTGAGTCTTTTGTTAGTTTAAAGTTCTTTCTTTTTATATTTGACGGTATTGAAAATATCAATCCGTAACCGGGCATATTAACAAAGTTTCAGTTCTTTTGAACACGCTTTGAAAGATTGTACTCCAAAACAACTCATCCCATTTTCAAGAATCTTATCAAATCATTAACTAGACTGACTTAGAGTTGCTTTCTTTCATTATCATTTTGAATTCAGTGAAGAAAATTGAAATAGAGTCGGTTAAAGTTCAAAACTTTAGTTTTGTTTCAATTGTTCCTAAAAATTAACTCAATGTAGTAGTGTTTCTAAAGAACAACAAAGGTGCCTCTTGATGCTCGGAAGGCAATTTTTTTCTGGCCATGGAAAGTGAAATCTATGGTACAAAAAACGGAAATTTCAATATTTTCAATGGAACAGTTCATGTTTTTTAAGCGTTCATTACAAAAGACATGTTCAAAATGAGTTTTTGAGTTTTTTGAGTTGTTAGTTTGCACATTGGACTAGTCCATTTTGGGATATAATAGCTTTATAATCCAAAACTAGGTTTTCTGTTTGTAAAATTTATGCATTGAAATTGCTTTTATTTAGACTTGGATAGCTATATATGCTTGTTATTAGTCAGATCTTTCATGAAATTAAAATGCACAATCTACGCCAGGTATACTAGACTGTTCATAAACACTTGCTACTATACAATTATAAATTTGGAAACAATTTACCGTTTTTACCTACATATGCATTGTCTTTCCTCAATCCCGTTAAATGAAATACTGTTGTGAATATCTAAAGCACCTCCGTTATATTTGCTGATAATGCTTGATTTATAAATATGAAAATACTGGTTGTTTCCTATTATACTCCACCCCAAACCACCAGATTAGTGGTCAGATAACCGACAGCCCCCCCCCCCCCCCCCCCCCCCCCAATTGAGGTAAACATACCATAATTGCGGTGGCTGTAATGGGAAAGACCCAAAATATGTTCTAGTGGGGTCTGTAATTAAACCTTAAGTAATATGTCTATCAAAGACTTGGCTTTCTATAGATCTACAAGAATCTTAGGTTTGGCTAGAATCTTTGGTTTGGCCGTTTTTAATCGGCCGCTTCCCGGGCCGAGGAATTTGGCCAAAATTATGTAAGATCAGCGGCAACTAGCGTTGACAAGTCGGAAAATTCACCGCAATTTTCTTACATAATTTTGCGTTGATTGCGTTGAATTTTTGTATTTAAATTCAATGCATTCAACGCAAAATTATGTAAGAATTGACGGTGAATTTTCCAACTTGTCAACGCTAGTTGCCGCTGATCTTACATTATTAGCGTTGAATTTAGCGTAGATCTTACATATTTAGCGTAGAATTTAGCGTAGATCTTACACAATTAGCGTTGAATTTAGCGTAGATCTTACATATTTTTGCGTTGAATTTTAGCGTAGATCTTACATATTTAGCGTAGAAATTAGCGTAGATCTTACACAATTAGCGTTGAATTTAGCGTAGATCTTACATATTTTTGCGTTGAATTTTAGCGTAGATCTTACAAAAAATCAACGCGTACAGGGTATGGGACTCGAACCACTGACCTCCTGTTTACTTGTCGCCTCTTCTACCATTGCGCCACCGCACCTTGGTTTTGTTAAGAGCCGCAATCCTTATAAAGAGTAGATCTTACATATTTTGCGTTGAATTTAGCGTAGCTCTTACATATTTTGCGTTGAATTTAGCGTCGAACTTGCATATATTTCATTGAATTTAGCACAGATCTTAGCTATTCCGAAAAAAAACTTGAAAAAATTTTAAATCATACACTGGTCTGAATTGGATTTTGAACTATAAAAGGGCACGAAAAAAAAAGATTTTTCTCTGACTTCATGTTACTCACCTTTTCTGTATAGGGTTCGAAACAGTGAAAAAAATTGATTTTTCGAAAAAAAGAATTTGAAAAACTTGAAATCGTAAAATGGTCTGAATTGGATTTTGCACTATAAAAGAGCACTTAAAAATGACTTTTTTCTGACTTCATGTTTCTCACATTTGCTGTATAGGGTTCGAAACAGTGAAAAAAATTGATTTTTCGAAAAAAAAAATTTGAAAAACTTGAAATCGTAAAATGGTCTGAATTGGATTTTGCACTATAAAAGAGGACTAAACATTTTTTTTTCTGACTTCATATTTCTCACCTTTGCTGTAAAGGGTTCAAAACAGTGAAAAAAATTGATTTTTCGAAAAAAAATTTGAAAAACTTGAAATCGTAAAATGGTCTGAATTGGATTTTGCACTATAAAAGAGCACTAAAAAATGACTTTTTTCTGACTTCAAATTTCTCACCTTTGCTGCATAGGGTTCGAAACAGTGAAAAAAAATTCATTTTTTGAAAAAATGAAAAAATTTTGAAATCGTAAAATGATCTGAACCGAATTTTGCACTATAAAAGGGCACTAAAATATGTTTTTTGCTGTCTTCGTTTTTCAAATCTGTGAAGGATAGGTATTCAAACAGTGAAAAAATTGACTTTTTGAAAAAAAAACCAAATCTACGCCAAAATTCAACGCAAATTTATGTCAGATTAGCGTTGAATGCGTTGAATTTATGTAAGATCTACGCCAAATTCAACGCTAATTATGTAAGATCTACGCTAAAATTCAACGCTAAATATGTAAGATCTACGCCAGAATTCAACGCAAAATTATGTAAGATTAGCGTTGAATGCGTTGATTTTATGTAAGATCTACGCTAAAATTCAACGCTAAATATGTAAGATCTACGCCAAAATTCAACGCAAAATTATGTAAGATTAGCGTTGAATGCGTTGAATTTATGTAAGATCTACGCTAAATTCAACGCTAAATATGTAAGATCTACGCTAAAATTCAACGCTAAATATGTAAGATCTACGCCAAAATTCAACGCAAAATTATGTAAGATTAGCGTTGAATGCGTTGAATTTATGTAAGATCTACGCTAAATTCAACGCTAAATATGTAAGATCTACGCTAAAATTCAACGCTAAATATGTAAGATCTACGCAAGAATTCAACGCAAAATTATGTAAGATTAGCGTTGAATGCGTTGAATTTATGTAAGATCTACGCTAAAATTCAACGCTAAATATGTAATATCTACGCCAAAATTCAACGCAAAATTATGTAAGAGAAGCGTTGAATGCGTTGAATTTATGTAAGATCTACGCTAAAATTCAACGCTAAATATGTAAGATCTACGCCTAAATTCAACGCAAAATTATGTAAGATTAGCGTTGAATGCGTTGAATTTATGTAAGATCTACGCTAAATATGTAAGATCTACGCTAAAATTCAACGCTAAAAATGTAAGATCTACGCCAAAATTCACTGCAAAATTATGTAAGATTAGCGTTGAATGCGTTGAATATATGTAAGATCTACGCTAAAATTCAACGCTAAATATGTAAGATCTATGCCAAAATTCAACGCAAAATTATGTAAGATTAGCGTTGAATGCGTTGATTTTATGTAAGATCTACGCTAAACTCAACGCTAAATATGTAAGATCTACGCTAAAATTCAACGCTAAATATGTAAGATCTACGCCAAAATTCAACGCAAAATTATGTAAGATTAGCGTTGAAGGCGTTGAATTTATGTAAGATCTACGCTCAAGCGTAGATCTTACATAAATTCTACGCATTCAACGCCAATCTTACATAATTTTGCGTTTTTTAGCGTTGACACCTCGACCCGGGTTCATTGATTTGGCGCAGCACATAATTTCAAGAATGAGAGCACACTTGTTGGTAAATTATGATGAAGAAGTGCTTTCCCATTTTTATTTTTTATTCTTTGGTGGGCCAACTCTATAATCGGTGATTTAAGTTATATCAAGCAGGGACTTACCTCTATTGATAAACTCTAAACCAATTATCAAATACTTTTGGGAGTTATCATTGAAATGTAGTAGAAGTAGTAGTAGTAGTAGTAGTAGTAGTAGTAGTAGTAGTAGTAGTAGTAGTAGTAGTAGTAGTAGTAGTAGTAGTAGTAGTAGTAGTAGTAGTAGTAGTAGTAGTAGTAGTAGTAGTAGTAGTAGTAGTAGTAGTAGTAGTAGTAGTAGTAGTAGTAGTAGTAGTAGTAGTAGTAGTAGTAGTAGTAGTAGTAGTAGTAGTAGTAGTAGTAGTAGTAGTAGTAGTAGTAGTAGTAGTAGTAGTAGTAGTAGTAGTAGTAGTAGTAGTAGTAGTAGTAGTAGTAGTAGTAGTAGTAGTAGTAGTAGTAGTAGTAGTAGTAGTAGTAGTAGTAGTAGTAGTAGTAGTAGTAGTAGTAGTAGTAGTAGTAGTAGTAGTAGTAGTAGTAGTAGTAGTAGTAGTAGTAGTAGTAGTAGTAGTAGTAGTAGTAGCAGTAGTAGTAGCAGTAGTAGTAGTAGACCTAGTTTCCAGCTTCAAACATAGGGAGCGTATTTGTGTCATCGGTGACCTCAATGCAGAGCCTGGACACCAGTTGAATGACACCATGAGCTGCAGAGGCCCGTTTGGAATGGGCGAAGAAAATGAAAACTCGGAAAATTTGTTATCATTTTGCACTTCACACAAATTGCTCGTAGGTGGTACATGGTTCCAGCATCGACAAGTGCATCGGTACACCTACAACCCTCCCGATCCGAGTTGTCGAAAAAAGATGCTGGATCACATTCTGTTTGCAGAGAGATACAGAGGATGTCTGACGAATTTGAGGACCAGAAGAGGGAAAACCACAATTACCGATCATGAACTGGTCATTGCGGAAGTATCTATGAAACTTTTGTCTAAAAAGCCATGTTTCACGCCCAGAATCAGTTCTGCAAAGCTGCAAGATGAAACAACGCGTGACTTATTCACGCAGGAGGTCAAGTTACATCTTGATAAGAGCGGCGATTTCGAGAATACAGAGCAGTCTTGGGATTATTTTCGAAAAGCCCTGAACCAAGCAGCAGTGAAATGCCTCCTTCCGGACAAGCGAGTGAACAAACCTTGGATTTCTCCAGATTCTCTGGAACTTATCCGAAAACGAGCTGATCTACAGTTGAAGAAACACAGCAGCGCGGTGGCGTTGTTAGAGTTCACAAACTGCTGTAAGGAAGTCAGAAAAGCTCTACGTGCAGACAAACGGGCATGGCTTGAACGCAAAGGCCAAGAAGTGCAGAGCTTTGCGGACAGAGGCAACTTGAAGGAGGTTTTTGGGGCATCACAGCAGATTTGCCGAAACTGGAGTCCCCAGTTGACCAAATTAGTTTCAAGCACTGGCGTCAACTTACGGACGAAAGAGGAACGACTTGAACGCTGGACGGAACATTTTAGTCAACTCCTGAATACCTCAACATCCAGTTGCAGTACGAGATTGGATCCCGAAGAAGCAGCTGAAAGCTTGTCGATTGACCTGAGCCCAATTCGATTTGAAGAAGTGCTTGAAGCTGTCCGCAGGTTGAAGAATGGCAAGGCAAGTGGACCCGATAACATTTCCTGTGAGATGTTGAAAGCACACAAGGGTATTGTCGAGTGGCTCTGGGACATCATAGATAAGTGTTGGTCGACGGAAATTCTGCCCGATGACTGGAAGGTAGCAGAAATTGTCCCATTATACAAGAGTAAAGGAAAGAGGTCAGAGTGTTCGAACCACCGAGGGATCTTTCTATTGTCAGTACCAGGCAAAGTGTTCGCTTCCGTTATTCTCAATCGATGCAAAGATTCAGTGGATCGCGTCTTAAGGGAAGAACAGTGCGGCTTCAGAAAAAGCAGAGGATGCGCCGATCAACTCTTTGCCCTGCGTCAAATAATAGAGAAATCAATGGCGTTTCAATTGGATATTAGCTTTTGTTTCATAGACTTTCGAGCGGCATTCGATTCTGTCGATCGTGAGCAGATGTACCAGATAATGAAACACTATGGTCTTCCGCAAAAAGTGATAAACATCATAAGAAACAGCTATGATGGATTCAAATGTCGAGTCAAAGCCGAAGGTGAGAAAGGACGCTTATTTGATGTCAGAACGGGCGTTAGGCAGGGTGATGTGTGGTCCCCAATCCTATTCGGCCTTGTCATCAACTACATTTTGGCTAACTCGGTGCATGGAGGATTAGACATTGGGAGATTGGTGGCTGACTTAGATTTTGCTGATGATGTTGCTCTCGTGGGGGTCTCAGACAGTGAGGTGCAAGAAAACCTACATCGAATCGGGGCCCTTGCGGAAGCCGCTGGTCTGAAGATTAATGTGGCCAAAACAAAGAATATGGGCGTAAAATAAGACAGCCCAAATGTTGTTGCAGTGCCTAGTTTCCAACAGAACGTGGAGATACTCACTGGAACACATAAAGGCAAACTAGGACTCCTGGCAGAGACATCTAGCCAGTCACGACTAACCATCAGCACGGAGGTGCTGCTGGGAACGAAAAAGAAAGCGGGCTGGTTCGAAACACAAGATGGCCGGAAGCTAAGATTGAAAAGCTTAGCGGTGGCTAAGCCAGCGTTGGTAGCTTCACAACAACAATCTGCGGTAGCCGATTCAGAGTCGCTAGAAAATGAGAGTCGGTCTGTGGTGAACCAAGAGTCTTTAAGATGTCAGAATTGTCAGCGGCAATTCAGTACAGTTACCGGACGCAAAGTGCCCCAAACAAGATTCTGCAAAGCCGGTTTGTCAAAGAATGTCGTCGACAAGTCAAAGTTCGAGCAACTAGAGGCGAGCCTTACCTGTGACAAGTGTGAAAGAAAGTTCAAAACAGTCAATGGCCGAAAAGTTCACCAATCGAGATACTGTGGCAAACCTAAAGCAGTTGCCACACGCGTGTTTTCCTGCAAAATACAAGATGTTCTCGGAAACGAGTTTGAAAACATAGAAGCGTTCAAGTATCCCGGATCATATGTCAGCCTCAAGCATGGAGACCTGCAGGAAGTCAATTGCAAACTTGCAGAAGGTAGACAACGGTTTGCTAACTTCCAAAATCTCTGGAAGAGCAAGCAGCTCAGCGTGCACCTCAAGTGCAATTTGTACAAAGCACTCGTTTTATCAGCCGTGCTGTACAGCTCAGAGACTTGGACTCTTTCGAAATTAATGGAGAGAAAACTTGAGAGTTTCCACTGTGGTTGTCTTCGGAGAATTCTACGTGTGTCATATCTGGAGAAGGCAACGAACGAAGAAATTATGTCAAGATCACGAATGC
Source organism: Convolutriloba macropyga (assembly GCF_964194025.1). NCBI lineage: Eukaryota > Metazoa > Xenacoelomorpha > Acoela > Convolutidae > Convolutriloba > Convolutriloba macropyga. The sequence continues at coordinate 64,396 of NW_027453432.1, read as the reverse complement.
CCCAACTATCCACGATGATCATGCTCAAACAGATAAAATGGTACGGACACATCCAGAGAATGGAACCAGGAAGATTAGCCCGCAGTGCCTTCGATTGGGACCCGCCCGATCAATACGTCCATGCTAGACGCGCTCCTGGGGGGCAGCGGAAAACGTGGATGAGTCAAATCGAAGGAGACTGTGTACGAAACAAAGTATCGTTCACCAGATTGCAGGAGAAAGCAGCAACCGGGTCAAAGAATGCCTTCAACAATTTCGTCGTACAGCACTTCACAGAATAACCAAACAAATAACTCTTCTTGTTTTGTTTGTATTTCTTGCCAACCGTGCCTTTATTTCATATTTGGAATTAAAGTGTTGAAACAGTAGTAGTAGTAGTAGTAGTAGTAGTAGTAGTAGTAGTAGTAGTAGTAGTAGTAGTAGTAGTAGTAGTAGTAGTAGTAGTAGTAGCAGTAGTAGTAGCAGCAGTAGTAGTAGTAGTGGTAGCAGTAGTAGTAGTAGTAGTAGTAGTAGTAGTAGTAGTAGTGGTAGTAGTAGTAGTAGTAGTAGTAGTAGTAGTAGTAGTAGTATTAGTAGTAGTAGTAGTAGTAGTAGTAGTAGTAGTAGTAGTAGTAGTAGTAGTAGTAGTAGTAGTAGTAGTAGTAGTAGTAGTAGTAGTAGTAGTGGGGGGCAAAATCCAACCTCCCTCCCCGCGGTGTCCCCTGGGGTAAGTGGTGCAGCAGCTGCCCGTAGGGCAGATGCATAGTACCACCGAGCTAACGAGGCAACGGTCCTCTAGTTGGTGGCGCGACTAGTTGTATATTAGCCTTAAAACCCAATGCAATGAGTTCAAACACAAATGTTCCCGAGTCCCGGGTGAGGGGTGCGAAGAATCTCCCGTGAAATAATCTCAGAATTGGAACCCTCAATGTCAGGACACTGGCTCAATCAGGTTCACTGGAAAGCCTGAAAATGGACCTGAAGAAGTACAAGTTGGACGTTCTGGGAGTGCAAGAAACGAGACTGGAGGAGCAGGAAATAGATCTTGGCGACCACAAGCTCTTCCTCACTGACTCCTGGCTATCGACTGCAAAAGCGAGACAAGGAGGAGTTGGTATTGCAGTGACGAAAAGACTTGTCGGTAGCTTAATTGAGCAAGTTGCTGTTAGTGAGCGAATGGCTTATGTGAAGTTTGCAGCTCAGAGACGAGCTAACCTTGTTGTGATTGTGTGTTATGCGCCCACAAATAAAGCTGACGACTTAGCGAAAGACAATTTTTGGAATCAGTTGAGCAGCTTGGTATCCAGTTTCAAACAAAGGGAGAGAGTCTGCCTCGTCGGAGACTTCAATGCGGAACCTGGTCAACAATCAGATGTCAACATGCCTTGCCGAGGCCCCTTTGGAATGGGCGAGGAGAATGATAACTCAGAAAAATTGTTGTCCTTTTGTGTCTCTCATGACCTGTTGATTGGTGGAACCTGGTTTCGACACCGGTTAGTGCACCGGTATACATTTAACCCACCTGACCAACAGATGCGAAAGAAGATGTTAGATCATATCTTATTCGGTTCGAGGCACAGGAGTTGTTTGCACAACGTTAGGACAAGGAGGGGAAAGATCACTCTCACCGATCACGAAATGGTCATTGCCGAAGTGCGATCCAAAGTAGTGGCACATAAGCCACGCAGTCAACCGAAAGTCTGCTCTACCAAGTTGCGCGATGAAGTCACGCGTGAAGCTTTCTGCGCAGAAGTGAAACGCTATCTTGATGAGAGCGATATTGTTGAAGGCGTAGAACAATCTTGGGCAAATTTTCGAACGGCTCTTAATGCAGCGGCAACAAAACTACTCATCCCCAAAAAGCGTGTTCACAAACCCTGGATTAGAGTTGAAACGCTGGCTTTGATTAGGAAACGGGCCGAGTTACAGTTGAGGAAGCATAGTAGCGCGGAGACGCTGCTAGTGTTCTCTAACTGCTGCAAAGAAGTACGAAAAGCGTTAAGATCTGACAAAAGACAGTGGCTGAAAGACAAAGGTGAAACAATACAAGATCACTCAGACAAAGGTGACCTGAAAGAAGTGTTTGGGTAGTCAAAACAGTTATGCCGGAAGTGGAGTCCTCATATAAATAAACTAGTTTCAACCACAGGCGAGCCTCTGAAAACAAAAGAAGAAAGGTTGGAACGTTGGACCGAGCACTTTAAGCATCTGTTAAATCCAACCACGACAAGCGGCAATTCTGTATTGAGCATAGTGGAAGCATCCGAGAGTCTTGAAATAGACCTCGGTCCAATTCGGTTTGATGAGGTTCTAAATGCCGTGCGTAAACAGAAAAACGGTAAAGCAAGTGGACCAGACGATATTTCTGCCGAAATGCTAAAGTCGCATATTGGAATCGCTGAATGGCTTTGGGACATTGTCAACAAGTGCTGGACTGAAGAAAATCTTCCACAAGACTGGAAGTTAGCAGAAGTTGTCCCGCTATACAAAAGCAAAGGAAAAAGATCTGAGTGTGGGAACTATCGCGGAATCTCACTGCTCTCGGTACCTAGAAAAGTTTTTGCGTCAATCATCCTGAATAGATGCAAAGATGCACTTGATCAAGTGCTCAGAGAAGAACAATGCGGATTCCGAAAAAGCAGGGGCTGCACTGACCAACTGTTTGCGTTGAGGCAAATACTAGAGAAATGCATGGCCTTCCAATTGGACGTCAGTTTTTGTTTCATTGACTTCCGCGCTGCATTCGATTCGGTGGACCGCGAGATGATTTACAAGATAATGAAACATTACGGGCTCCCACAAAAACTTGTGAATGTCATCCGCAACAGTTACGAAGGCTTCAAGTGCTGCGTCAAGACAGAGGGCGAGGAGGGCCAGATGTTCGACGTAAAAACTGGTCTTCGCCAGGGTGATGTATGGTCGCCTATTCTCTTTGGCCTTGTGATAAACTATGTGTTCGCTAATTCAGTTCAAGGAGGAATCGACATTGGACGCTGTGTTGCTGATCTCGAATTCGCCGATGATGTTGCCCTATTGGGCGTCTCTGATTCCGAAGTTCAAGCAAATCTACATAGAATTGAATCTTTAGCCGAGGCTGTTGGCCTAATGATCAATGTTGGCAAGACAAAGAATATGGGTGTTAAATGCGAAAAACCCGCAGCCAGTGTACCCATTGCTCAAAGGAACGTGGAAGTTCTTACAGGAAACCGCAAAGGCTGTTTTGGGACTCTCATTGAGGCCGAAAACCAATCCCGACTACTCATTGGCAGAGAGGTGCTGGCGGGCAAAAAGAAGAATGCGGGCTGGTTCGAGACACTAGCTGGTGAGAAACTGAGACTGAAGAGTTCAGCGGAGGCTGAGCTTGTGACAGTTAGCAGCGACGAGAGGTCAGTGGTTGCTGATCTAGTGTCTACGGCGAATAAAAGATCATCTGCGGTCTCTGATGACGATAGTTGTGTATGTTCAGGTTGTAAACGTCGCTTCGACACTGCAAGAGGCTGCAAAGTGCATGACGCCAGATTCTGCAAGTCTAAGAATTCGAAGAGGGTCGAAGACAGCGCGTCAAAGTTTGTTGGGCTAGAGAAAAGCCTAACTTGTCAGAAGTGCACTAGGAAATTCGCAACTGTGAAAGGCCGACGAATTCACGAGTCACGATACTGCGGCAGAGAAAAGGCTGGAAGATCTCGCATTTTCTCCTGCAATGTCCATGATCGAGATGGAGTGGAGTTCGAAAATGTAGAAGGTTTCAGGTATCTCGGTTCCTTCGTGAGCTTGCAACATGGTGACCTAAAGGAAATCAGTGTCAAGCTGGCGGAAGGGAGACAGCGATTTGCGAGCTTTCAGAAGCTTTGGAAGAGCAAACAACTTAGTATTCCCCTCAAATGCAAGTTATACAGAGCTCTCGTGTTATCAGTGGTCTTATATAGCTCTGAAACGTGGACCATGAATAAATCAACGCAAAGGAAACTTGAGAGTTTTCACACCAGTTGTCTGCGAAGGATACTATGTTTTTCATATCTGGAGAGGGTGACAAATGAAGAAGTACTGGCTAGATCACGTATGTCAACACTTTCTGCAATGATCATGATTAAACGGTTGAAAGTGTTTGGCCATATCCTGAGGATGAATGACGATCGTCTAGCGCTCCGAGCCTTCACCTGGGAGCCAGAAATTATCGATATGCTAAACGAGCTCCAGAGGGTCAACGCAAGACGTGGATGGATCAACTTGAAGAAGATTGCTCAAGGAACAACATGAGCTACATCACCTTACGACAGAAAGCGAAAAGAGAGTCTAAATCCCGCTTCAACAGTTTTGTCGAACAGCATTTCCTGGATTAAATAAACCCAGATAAGCTCAAACTTATATGCATTCTATTAACTTGTTTGTACTTATTGTCATTGTTCCTTTATTTCTTTATGGAATTTAAGTGTTCAAACAGTAGTAGTAGTAGTAGTAGTAGTAGTAGTAGTAGTAGTAGTAGTAGTAGTAGTAGTAGTAGTAGTAGTAGTAGTAGTAGTAGTAGTAGTAGTAGTAGTAGTAGTAGTAGTAGTAGTAGTAGTAGTAGTAGTAGTAGTAGTAGGAAGCTGACGACTTAGCGAAAGACAATTTTTGGAATCAGTTGAGCAGCTTGGTATCCAGCTTCAAACAAAGGGAGAGAGTCTGCCTCGTCGGAGACTTCAATGCGGAACCTGGCCAACAAACTGATGTCAACGTGCCTTGCCGAGGCCCCTTTGGAATGGGCGAGGAGAATGGTAACTCAAAAAAATTGTTGTCCTTTTGTGTCTCTCATGACCTGTTGATTGGTGGAACCTGGTTTCGACACCGGTTAGTGCACCGGTATACATTTAACCAACCTGACAAACAGATGCGAAAGAAGATGTTAGATCATATCTTAATCGGTTCGAGGCACAAGAGTTGTTTGCACAACGTTAGGACAAGGAGGGGAACGATCACTCTCACCGGTCACAAAATGGTCATTGCTGGAGTGCGATTCAAAGTAGTGGCACATAAGCCACGCAGTCAACCGAAAGTCTGCTCTACCAAGTTGCGTGATGAAGTCACGCGTGAAGCTTTCTGCGCAGAAGTGAAACGCAATCTTGATGAGAGCGATATTTTTGAAGCCGTAGAACAATCTCGGGCAAATTTTCGAACGGCTCTTAATGCAGCGGCAACACAACTACTCATCCCCGAAAAGCGTGTGCACAAACCCTGGATTACAGTTGAAACGCTGGCTTTGATTAAGAAACGGGCCGAGTTACAGTTGAAGAAGCATAGTAGCGCGGAGGTGCTGCTAGTTTTCTCTAATTGCTGCAAAGAAGTACGAAAAGCGTTAAGATCTGACAAAAGACAGTGGCTGAAAGACAGAGGTGAAAAGGCGACCTGAAAGAAGTGTTTGGGGAGTCCAAATAGTTATGCCGGAAGTGGAGTCCTCATATAAGTAAATTAGTTTCAACCACAGGCGAGCCTCTGAAAACAAAAGAAGAAAGGTTGGAACGCTGGACCGAGCACTTTAAGCAACTCTTAAATCCAGCCACGACAAGCGGCAATTCTGTATTAAGCATAGTGGAAGCATCCTAGAGTCTTGAAATAGACCTAGGTTCAATTCGGTTTGATGAAGTTCTATATGCCGTCCGTAAACTGAAAAACGGTTCGTAAACTGAAAAACGCATAATGGAATCACTGAATGGCTGTTGGACATTGCCAACAAGTGCTGGACTGAAGAAAATTTTCCACAAGACTGGAAGTTAGCAGAAGTTGTCCCGCTATACAAAAACAAAGGAAAAAGATCTGAGTGTGGGAACTATCACGGAATTTCACTGCTCTCGGTACCTGGAAAAGTTTTTGCATCAATCATCCTGATTAGATGCAAAGATGCACTTGATCAAGTGCTAAGAGAATATCAATGCGGATTCCGAAAGAGCAGGGGCTGCACTGACCAATTGTTTGCGTTGAGGAAAATACTAGAGAAATGCACGGCCCTCCAACTGGGTGTCAGTTTTTGTTTCATTGATTTCCGCGCTGCATTCGATTCGGTGGACCGCGAGAAGATGTACAAGATAATGAAACATTACGGGCTCCCACAAAAAGTTGTGAATGTTATCCGCAATAGTTACGAAGGCTTCAAGTGCTGCGTCAAGGCAGAGGGCGAGAAGGGCCAGATGTTCAACGTAAAAACTGGTGTTCACAAGGGCGATGTATGTCGCCTATTCTCTTTGGCCTTGTGATAAACTATGTGTTTGCTAATTCAGTTCAAGGAGGAATCGACATTGGACGCTGTGTTGCTGATCTTGACTTCGCCGATGATGTTGCCCTTTTGGCGTCTCTGATTCCGAAGTTCAAGCAAATCTACACAGAATTGAATCTTCAGCCGAGAATGTTGGCCTAATGATCAATGTTGGGAAGACAAAGAATATGGGTGTTAAATGCAAAAAACCCGCAGCCAGTGTACCCATTGCTCAAAAAAACGTGGAAGTTCTTACAGTACGGGCTGGTTCGAGACACTAGCTGGCGAGAAACTGAGATTGAAATGTTCAGCGGAGGCTGAGCTTGTGACAGTTAGCAGTGAGGAGAGGTCAGTGGTTGCTGATCTAGTGTCTAAGGCGGGTAACAGATCATCTGCGGTCTCTGATGACGAGAGGTGGTTATGTTCAGGTTGTAAACGTCGCTTCGACACTTCAAGAGGCTGCAAAGTGCATGAAGCCAGATTCTGCAAGTCTAAGAATTCGAGGAGTGTCAAAGACAGTGCATCAAAGTTTGTTGGGCTACAGAAAAGTCTCACTTGTCAGAAGTGCACTAGGAATTTCGCGACTGTGGAAGGCCGACGAATTCACGATTCACGATTCTGCGGCAGAGAAAAGGCTGGAAGATCTCGCATTTTCTCCCGCAATGTCCACGATCGAGATGGAGTGGAGTTCGAAATTGTAGAAGCTTTCAAGTACCTCGGTTTTTTCGTGAGCTTGCGACATGATGATCTAAAGGAAATCAGTGTCAGGCTGGCGGAAGGGAGACAGCGATTTGCGAGCTTTCAGAAGCTTTGGAAAAGCAAACAACTTAGTATTCCCCTCAAATGCAAGTTATACAGAGCTCTTGTGCTATCAGTGGTCTTATATAGCTCTGAAACGTGGACCATGAATAAATCAACGCAACGGAAACTCGAGAGCTTTCACACCAGTTGTCTGCGAAGGATACTATGTTTATCATTTATGGAGAGGGTCACAAATGAAGAAGTACTGGCTAGATCACGTATGTCGACACTTTCTGCAATGATCATGATTAAACGGTTGAAATGGTTTGGCCATGTCCTGAGGATGAATGACGATCGTTTAGCGCTTCAAGCCTTCACCTGGGAGCCGACAGAAAAAAATCGTAATGCTAAACGAGCTCCAGGGTGTCAACGCAAGACGTGGCTGGGCCAACTTGAAGAAGATTGCTCAAGGAACAACATGAGCTACATCACATTACGAAAGAAAACGAAAAGAGAGTCTAAATCCCGCTTCAACAGTTTTGTCGAACAGCATTTCCTGGATTAAATAAACGCATATAGGCTCAACTTATATACATTTTATTAACTTGTTTGTACTTATTGTCTTTGTTCCTTTATTTTTTTATGGAATTTAAGTGTTCAAACAGTAGTAGTAGTAGTAGTAGTAGTAGTAGTAGTAGTAGTAGTAGTAGTAGTAGTAGTAGCAGTAGTAGTAGTAGTAGTAGTAGTAGTAGTAGTAGAAGTAGTAGTAGTAGTAGTAGTAGTAGTAGTAGTAGTAGTAGTAGTAGTAGTAGTAGTAGTAATAGTAGTAGTAGTAGAAGTAGTAGTAGTAGTAGTAGTAGTAGTAGTAGTAGTAGTAGTAATAGTAGTAGTAGTAGTAGTAGTAGTAGTAGTAGTAGTAGTAGTAGTAGTAGTAGTCTCCAAGAGAAGGATTTGTTTTGGAGTCAAGTTTCCAGTTTCAAACATAGGGAGCGTATTTGTGTCATCGGTGACCTCAATGCAGAGCCTGGACACCAGTTGAATGACACCATGAGCTGCAGAGGCCCGTTTGGAATGGGTGAAGAAAATGAAAACTCTGAAAAGTTGTTATCATTTTGCACTTCACACAAATTGCTCGTAGGTGGTACATGGTTCCAGCATCGACAAGTGCATCGGTACACCTTCAACCCTCCCGATCCGAGTTGTCGAAAAAAGATGCTGGATCACATTCTGTTTGCAGAGAGATACAGAGGATGTCTGACGAATGTGAGGTCCAGAAGAGGGAAAACCACAATTACCGATCACGAACTGGTCATTGCGGAAGTATCTATGAAACTTTTGTCTAAAAAGTCATGCTTCACGCCCAGAATCAGTTCTGCAAAGCTGCAAGATGAAACAACGCGTGACTTATTCACGCAGGAGGTCAAGTTACATCTTGATAAGAGCGGCGATTTCGAGAATACAGAGCAGTCTTGGGACAATTTTCGAAAAGCCCTGAACCAAGCAGCAGTGAAATGCCTCCTTCCGGACAAGCGAGTGAACAAACCTTGGATTTCTCCAGATTCTCTGGAACTTATCCGGAAACGAGCCGATCTACAGTTAAAGAAACACAGCAGCGCGGAGGTGCTGTTAGAGTTCACAAACTGCTGTAAGGAAGTCAGAAAAGCTCTACGTGCAGACAAACGGGCATGGCTTGAACGCAAAGGCCAAGAAGTGCAGAGCTTCGCGGACAGAGGCAACTTAAAGGAGGTTTTTGAGGCATCACAGCAGATTTGCCGAAACTGGAGGCCCCAGTTGACCAAATTAGTTTCAAGCACTGGCGTCAACTTACGGACGAAAGAGGAACGACTTGAACGCTGGACGGAACATTTTAGTCAACTCCTGAATCCCTCAACATTCAGTTGCAGTACGAGATTGGATCCCGAAGAAGCAGCTGAAAGCTTGCCGATTGACCTGAGCCCAATTCGATTTGAAGAAGTGCTTGAAGCTGTCCGCAGGTTGAAGAATGGCAAGGCAAGTGGACCCGATAACATTTCCTGTGAGATGTTGAAAGCACACAAGGGTATTGTCGAGTGGCTCTGGGACATCATAGATAAATGTTGGTCGACGGAAGTTCTGCCCGATGACTGGAAGGTAGCAGAAATTGTCCCATTATACAAGAGTAAAGGAAAGAGGTCAGAGTGTTCGAACCACCGAGGGATCTCTCTATTGTCAGTACCAGGCAAAGTGTTCGCTTCCGTTACTCTCAATCGATGCAAAGATTCAGTGGATCGCGTCTTAAGGGAAGAGCAGTGTGGCTTCAGAAAAAGCAGAGGATGCGCCGATCAACTCTTTGCCCTGCGTCAAATAATAGAGAAATCAATGGCGTTTCAATTGGATATTAGCTTTTGTTTCATAGACTTTCGAGCGGCATTCGATTCTGTCGATCGTGAGCAGATGTACTAGGACTCCTGGCAGAGACATCTAGCCAGTCACGACTAACCATCGGCACGGAGGTGCTGCTGGGAACGAAAAAGAAAGCGGGCTGGTTCGAAACACAAGATGGCCGGAAGCTCAGATTGAAAAGCTTAGCGGAGGCTAAGCCAGCGTTGGTAGCTTCACAACAACAATCTGCAGTAGCGGATTTAGAGTCGCTAGAAAATGAGAGTGGGTCAGCGGTGGCTGATCAAGAGTCTTTAAGATGTCAGAACTGTCAGCGGCAATTCAGTACAGTTACCGGACGCAAAGTGCACCAAACAAGATTCTGCAAAGCCGGTTCGTCAAAGAATGTCGTCGACAAGTCAAAGTTCGAGCAACTAGAGGCGAGCCTCACCTGTGACAAGTGTGAAAGGAAGTTCAAAACAGTCAATGGCCGAAAAGTTCACCAATCGAGATACTGTGGCAAACCTAAAGCAGCTGCCACACGCGTGTTTTCCTGCAAAGTACAAGATGTTATCGGAAACGAGTTTGAAAACATAGAAGCGTTCAAGTATCTCGGATCATATGTCAGCCTCAAGCATGGAGACCTCCAGGAAGTCAATTGCAAACTTGCAGAAGGTAGACAACGGTTTGCTAACTTCCAAAATCTCTGGAAGAGCAAGCAGCTCAGCGTGCACCTCAAGTGCAATTTGTACAAAGCACTCGTTTTATCAGCCGTGCTGTACAGCTCAGAGACTTGGACTCTTTCGAAATTAATGGAGAGAAAACTTGAGAGTTTCCACTGTGGTTGTCTTCGGAGAATTCTACGTGTGTCATATCTGGAGAAAGCAACGAACGATGAAATTATGTCAAGATCGCGAATGCCCCAACTATCCACGATGATCATGCTCAAACGGATAAAATGGTACGGTCACATCCAGAGAATGGAACCAGGAAGATTAGCCCGCAGTGCCTTCGATTGGGACCCGCCCGATCAATACGCCCATGCCAGACGCGCTCCTGGGGGGCAACGGAAAACGTGGATGAGTCAAATCGAAGGAGACTGTGTACGAAACAAAGTATCGTTCACCAGATTGCAGGAGAAAGCAGCAACCGGGTCAAAGAATGCCTTCAACAATTTCGTCGTACAGCACTTCACAGAATAACCAAACAAATAACTCTTCTTGTTTTGTTTGTATTTGTATTTGTATTTGTTGCCAACCGTGCCTTTATTTCATATTTGGAATTAAAGTGTTGAAACAGTAGTAGTAGTAGCAGTAGGGGGGCAAAATCCAACCTGTCCTCCCCGTGGTGTCCCCTGGGGTAAGTGGTGCAGCAGCTGCCCGTAGGACAGATGCATAGTACCACTGAGCTAACGAGGCAAGGGTCCTGCAGTTGGCCCCGATTCCCGGATAAGGGCTGCAAAGAATCTCCCGTGGAATAGAAATCTCAGATTTGGAGCACTCAATGTCAGGACACTGACTCAATCAGGTTCAATAGAAAGCCTGAAAATAGACTTGAAGAAGTACAATTTGGACGTTCTGGGAGTGCAAGAAACAAGACTGGAGGAGCAGGAAAAGATCTTGGCGCCCACAAGCTCTTCCTCACTGACTTTTTACTATCGACCGCAAAAGCGAGACAAGGAGGAGTTGGTATTGCAGTGACGAAAAGACTTGCCGGTAGCATAATTGAGCAAGTTGCTGTTAGTGAGCGAATGTCTTATGTTAATTTTGCAGCTCAGAGACGAGCTAACCTTGTTGTGATTGTGTGCTATGCGCCCATAAATGAAGCTGACGACTTAGCGAAAGACACTTTTTGGAATCAGTTGAGCAACTTGGAATCCAGTTTCAAACAAAGGGAGAGAGTCTGCCTCGTCGGAGACTTCAATGCGGAACCTGGCCAACAAACTGATGTCAACGTGCCTTGCCGAGGCCCCTTTGGAATGGGCGAGGAGAATGATAACTCAAAAAAATTGTTGTCCTTTTGTGTCTCTCATGACCTGTTGATTGGTGGAACCTGGTTTCGACACCAGTTAGTGCACCGGTATACATTTAACCAACCTGACAAACAGATGCGAAAGAAGATGTTAGATCATATCTTAATCGGTTCGAGGCACAAGAGTTGTTTGCACAACATTAGGACAAGGAGGGGAACGATCACTCTCACCAATCACAAAATGGTCATTGCTGGAGTGCGATTCAAAGTAGTGGCACATAGGCCACGCAGCCAACCGAAAGTCTGCTCTACCAAGTTGCGCGATGAAGTCACGCGTGAAATTTTCTGCCAAGAAGTGAAACGCTATCTTGATGAGGAGAGTTGTGTATGTTCAGGTTTTAAACGTCGCTTTGACACTGCAAGAGTCTGCAAAGTGCATGAAGCCAGATTCTGCAAGTCTAAGAATTCGAAGAGTGTCAAAGACAGTGCGTCAAAGTTTGTCGGGCTAGAGAAAAAACTCACTTTTCAGAAGTGCACTAAGAAATTCGCGACTGTGAAAGGCCGACGAATGCACGAGTCACGATACTGCGGCAGAGAAAAGGCTGCAAGGTCTCGCATTTTCTCCTGCAAAGTCCACGATCGAGATGGAGTGGAGTTCGAAATTGTAGAAGCTTTCAAGTACCTCGGTTTTTTCGTGAGCTTGCGACATGATGATCTAAAGGAAATCAGTGTCAGGCTGGCGGAAGGGAGACAGCGATTTGCGAGCTTTCAGAAGCTTTGGAAAAGCAAACAACTTAGTATTCCCCTCAAATGCAAGTTATACAGAGCTCTTGTGTTATCAGTGGTCTTATATAGCTCTGAAACGTGGACCATGAATAAATCAACGCAACGGAAACTCGAGAGCTTTCACACCAGTTGTCTGCGAAGGATACTATGTTTATCATATATGGAGAGGGTCACAAATGAAGAAGTACTGGCTAGATCACGTATGTCGACACTTTCTGCAATGATCATGATTAAACGGTTGAAATGGTTTGGCCATATCCTGAGGATGAATGACGATCGTTTAGCGCTTCAAGCCTTCACCCGGGAGCCGAGAGAAAAAAATTGTAATGCTAAACGAGCTCCAGGGTGTCAACGCAAGACGTGGCTGGACCAACTTGAAGAAGATTGCTCAAGGAACAACATGAGCTACATCACATTACGAAAGAAAACGAAAAGAGTGTCTAAATCCCGCTTCAACAGTTTTGTCGAACAGCATTTCCTGGGTTAAATAAACCCAAATGAGCTCAAACTTATATGCATTTTTTTAACTTGTTTTACTTATTGTCATTGTTTCTTTATTTCTTTATGGAATTTAAGTGTTCAAACAGTAGTAGTAGTAGTAGTAGTAGTAGTAGTAGTAGTAGTAGTAGTAGTAGTAGTAGTAGTAGTAGTAGCAGTAGTAGTAGTAGTAGTAGTAGTGGTAGTAGTAGTAGTAGTAGTAGTAGTAGTAGTAGTAGTAGTAGTAGTAGTAGTAGTAGTAGTAGTAGTAGATTCTCAATCGATGCAAAGATTCAGTGGATCGCGTCTTAAGGGAAGAGCAGTGCGGCTTCAGAAAAAGCAGAGGATGCGCCGATCAACTCTTTGCCCTGCGTCAAATAATAGAGAAATCAATGGCGTTTCAAACATCATAAGAAACAGCTATGATGGATTCAAATGTCGAGTCAAAGCCGAAGGTGAGAAAGGACGCTTATTTGATGTCAGAACGGGCGTTAGGCAGGGTGATGTGTGGTCCCCAATCCTATTCGGCCTTGTCATCAACTACATTTTGGCTAACTCGGTGCATGGAGGATTAGACATTGGGAGATTGGTGGCTGACTTAGATTTTGCTGATGATGTTGCTCTCGTGGGGGTCTCAGACAGTGAGGTGCAAGAAAACCTACATCGAATCGGGGCCCTTGCGGAAGCCGCTGGTCTGAAGATTAATGTGGCCAAAACAAAGAATATGGGCGTAAAATAAGACAGCCCAAATGTTGTTGCAGTGCCTAGTTTCCAACAGAACGTGGAGATACTCACTGGAACACATAAAGGCAAACTAGGACTCCTGGCAGAGACATCTAGCCAGTCACGACTAACCATCAGCACGGAGGTGCTGCTGGGAACGAAAAAGAAAGCGGGCTGGTTCGAAACACAAGATGGCCGGAAGCTAAGATTGAAAAGCTTAGCGGTGGCTAAGCCAGCGTTGGTAGCTTCACAACAACAATCTGCGGTAGCAGATTCAGAGTCGCTAGAAAATGAGAGTCGGTCTGTGGTGGCTGACCAAGAGTCTTTAAGATGTCAGAATTGTCAGCGGCAATTCAGTACAGTTACCGGACGCAAAGTGCCCCAAACAAGATTCTGCAAAGCCGGTTTGTCAAAGAATGTCGTCGACAAGTCAAAGTTCGAGCAACTAGAGGCGAGCCTTACCTGTGACAAGTGTGAAAGAAAGTTCAAAACAGTCAATGGCCGAAAAGTTCACCAATCGAGATACTGTGGCAAACCTAAAGCAGTTGCCACACGCGTGTTTTCCTGCAAAGTACAAGATGTTCTCGGAAACGAGTTTGAAAACATAGAAGCGTTCAAGTATCTCGGATCATATGTCAGCCTCAAGCATGGAGACCTGCAGGAAGTCAATTGCAAACTTGCAGAAGGTAGACAACGGTTTGCTAACTTCCAAAATCTCTGGAAGAGCAAGCAGCTCAGCGTGCACCTCAAGTGCAATTTGTACAAAGCACTCGTTTTATCAGCCGTGCTGTACAGCTCAGAGACTTGGACTCTTTCGAAATTAAAGGAGAGAAATCCTGAGAGTTTCCACTGTGGTTGTCTTCGGAGAATTCTACGTGTGTCATATCTGGAGAAAGCAACGAACGAAGAAATTATGTCAAGATCACGAATGCCCCAACTATCCACGATGATCATGCTCAAACGGATAAAATGGTACGGACACATCCAGAGAATGGAACCAGGAAGATTAGCCCGCAGTGCCTTCGATTGGGACCCGCCCGATCAATACGCCCATGCTAGACGCGCTCCTGGGGGGCAACGGAAAACGTGGATGAGTCAAATCGAAAGAGACTGTGTACGAAACAAAGTATCGTTCACCAGATTGCAGGAGAAAGCAGCAACCGGGTCAAAGAATGCCTTCAACAATTTCGTCGTACAGCACTTCACAGAATAACCAAACAAATAACTCTTCTTGTTTTGTTTGTATTTGTTGCCAAGTGTGCCTTTATTTCATATTTGGAATTAAAGTGTTGAAACAGTAGTAGTAGTAGTAGTGGTAGTAATAGTAATGGTAGTAGTAGTAGTAGTAGTAGTAGTAGAAGTAGTAGTAGTAGTAGTAGTAGTAGTAGTAGTAGTAGTAGTAGTAGTAGTAGTAGTAGTAGTAGTAGTAGTAGTAGTAGTAGTAGTAGTAGTAGTAGTAGTAGTAGTAATAGTAATAGTAGTAGTAGTAGTAGTAGTAGTAGTAGTAGCAGCAGTAGTAGTAGTAGTAGTAGTAGTAGTAGTAGTAGTAGTAGTAGTAGTAGTAGTAGTAGTTTAGACTTCAGTGTCGTGGCACTAGAGTTGACATCCCTTTATTGGTTGGCTAATTTGACCTTCTGTACTGGATTGCAGTTGTTGCAGTTGCACAAAGAGGTCCACGTATAAGAATTGTCTTCAGAGTAATGTCTAGCGAAATAATTCCAGTATAACTCGGTTAATAGTTTTTTGCATAAACTTTCAATAGCTAAATTTGTGATTTTACAGATAATAATTAAAAGTTGACTAGAACGCCTCCAGAAATTTTCATCTGCTTTTTTGTTCTTGTTTGATTTATTTTTATTTGCTCAAATTGTCTGGTATTTGGTTAATCATCACAGTTTTGGTTTCTAGTGATCGGAATTTTGATATTGTATTTTCCTGAGAGAAAAGCAATTAAAAGAACTAGATTGTGTAGTTCTTTATATAAGGAGAGAGGAAGTGATCTTTCCAAACCTCTTCTTGTAATTCAATTCCCAGTTGTTTAGGATCCAACTGGTAACTTTCTTTTGAACACGATCAATCTCTTCCGTCTCCATTTTGTTAGCGAACCAGGCTTGAGTTGCACATGTAACAATTCGTGCGACATATCCTGCGTACGCATTGAGTTTTGCGCTTAGTTTCGTGGACGTTGAAGTGTTTCTCTCTAAGAAGTAGAACGCTTTCAGTGCCTTTGAGCACCTTTTTTCGACCTTAGGTTTGCAATTCATTGGCGCCAATGTAATGCCTAGATCTTTTTACTCGTTCTGGTAAAGTAAAAATCTGTTGTTTAAACTTAACTTGGATTGGTCTTTACTTTTGATTGTTATGATATAACACTTATTTTCATTAAATGTCATTCTATTGTTTAAACACCATTCTTCTATTCTATCTATACAACAGCATTATATCGTATTTCATGTTTTCACTATTCGTTGCAACAAGCCTGAAATCGTCTGCATAACCAAAGTCTTCACACTTAGTTACTTGTAGAGGAAGATCATTAACAAAAGTGATGAAAAGAAGTGGACCTACTAGTGATCCTTGTGGAACAGCACTTGTTACTTGCACTGTTTCAGAGTTAAAATCCTTAAGCTTTACATATTGTTTTCTTTTACTTAAGTAGCTGGCAATAATTCTCAAGAAGTTACCGCCAATGCCTAGCATTTCAATTTTCTGTAGCAGGATGGCATGTGGAACGCTATCGAAGGCTTTTTTGAAGTCGATACAAAAGTTCTTCATTACCGTCAAATTTGTTGTAGAGATGATTTAGGAATAGCAACGTCTGTTTTACCACCGACCTGTGTCTTCGAAAACCATGTTGTGCATTGGGTAGTGTGGTTTTTACAATGTCATATAGTTCTTTAAATATAGCTTTTTCGAAAACATTTGATGTGTTGCAGAGAAGGCTTATAGGTCTGTATTGCTTCACGTCTGCTATGTCTTCGTCTCTAAAGACGGGAATAACTTCACGTATTTTCCAAAACGATGGAAAACAACCTTTTGATAGCGCAGCCTTAAACACTATCAGTAAGCATTTCGAGAGGGCAGGGAGGTTTTTGAGCACAAGATTACCTATGTTGTCCGGGCCGCATGCTTTTTCTAAGTCATTATCTCAGGGTGGCTAAGATGATTGTTCCTTTATATTAAAAAAAAATGATGTTCGTTGTCATCAATTTGTTCTGTTAATAAGTTATTATTTAGAGCATTATCACAGGAAATCTCTGTGCAATCGTAAGGCGTTTTGTTCAATGCGTCAAAGTGAAGGTGTCGAGAAGATTTATACTATGTATTGCTCCGTCACTGTAACACTTTCACTAATGACATCTTTGATTAGTTGTAGAGAGGAAGACGTGGGTCATAAAGAGTTTCAATTATTGCTGTCGAAGAGTTTTTGAAGCATTTTTAAGTCTTTTTACCTAATGGACGGAACAGTGAACACACTACGAAACATAACAACAGCGTTTTCAAATTTACCGCAAAAACATTGTATTTTAAAGTTACCTCAACATGCTAGGCTCTAGGAGCCGCGTCCGAAGGTTTAAATAATACTATGCTAATTAGGAATGTAGTCTCCCCTTCCGCACAGCACTATAGGTTTTATTACCCTCAGTTACACATTTAGTACCACGGCAGCCTCTGAGACAGGTAATTGCGCTGCATAGGAGTGCGAAAATTATCTTCGTTCGAATTAATGTTTTTGCGTCCAAGTATGTGTCGTCTTTTATTTCTAGAGATTTTTGTTGCCAATTGCTTTTTACTGCGTGTTGCAGAGGGCCCTACCCCTTCCATGCAGTAAAACACGAGGGGAACAAAAATACTTTTTATTTCCAAATTTCGTTGTTCATATTTTAGATTTTTAATTGCCTCGTGTTATTTGTAGGCTTCCTTGGCTTCTTTTGGGCATGACTCTGCAAACGGATTAAAAAATTTTCACGTCGAAGTCAGTCCTGGTGAATCTAGACCCGTTTGCTTTGATATCAAGTCGAGCGTTTCTGATTGCCTTTTTTAGCCTTTGGTTCGACTCATGGGGATTTGAGTGATGCCAATTGCTATCTCATTCTCAATTCTAATAAGCTGAACTCAATTGACAGTAGATAGTCGTGTACACTGGCATGTACTTATGAGGACAAACAAAGGACAATGATATCTGGAAAACACTTTAATGATGATGAACTGGCGGCAGTTTAGTTTATTTGGAGAATATTAAATTTGCTTGTATATTAGGGAAATTGCAGCAAATGGCGAAGGACGGCGTACGCTTGTAAGACGGAAGGGCCATCACCTCTATTACATTGACTTGCATAGACACAAATTATGGTCTCTGAAAGGTTCTGTGAACGGTTCATTCTTGTCTTCCAGCGAAAATTATAATTCAGCAGTTTAAATTTGCAGACGAACATTTTCTGCTACCGCATATCTGTATTCATAGTTGAAAGATGATCTATTATTGTCGACTGACTTGTAATGCTTTGTATATGATTGCTACTATTTTGTCATAGTTAAAAATAGTTACTTAGATTGATGATCATTTGCGTGATATGATACTGGTTTTCAGATAATTTAGATGGCTAAAACTTATGATCAGTTATATAAGCTGCTTTTGATCGGTGACTCAGGAGTAGGGAAAACATCTTTGCTCTTTAGATTCGCAGAGGATGCGTTTAATGCGACTTTCATTTCGACCATTGGTGAGTATATATAATATTTTTTGGCTATGACAGTTTTCTTTGTACACTTCAATGAAAACGACAAAACTGGCTAGTGTAAATACGGATTATAATTGTTTTAATCCAGGACTTTAAAAGGGTGCAAACCCCAGGCAAATTGCTTCAATTCTATCCTAAGACTACTAAAGATCGTTTAAATTTTTAACATTGTTTCTTTGCTAGGGATTGATTTCAAAATCAGAACAATAGAAATAGAAGGCAAGAAGATCAAACTACAAGTATGGTAAGTAAATTAAATTCATTTACAGCCAAATTACGGTTTTCAATTGTTTTACGCAAACAAAAGTTAATTTGGAACATTTGAAGGGATACGGCTGGACAGGAGAGATTCCGCACTATTACCACTGCTTACTACCGGGGTGCTATGGGGATCATATTGGTCTATGACGTCACCTGTCAGGCGTCTTTTGACAACATCAGCAACTGGATCAAAAACACAGAAGAGGTCAGTTAATGTAGATTAGATTCACTTGTATTGAAAGAAGGCAAACTTGTTTAGATGCTTTGACACAAAAGACCCAGAAGCCGACTTTGTTACCAGTATTAGTACTTTAAGTTGATATGTAGATATAGTTAAGAGTGATATACTGAGTTAGATTGTCAAATACTCATTTGGTATCATGTATTTTATAGCGTGATAGTATCAGAAATGTGATGAACATATATTTATGCGTCGTATCCCCGTAAAAACGAGGGTTTG
Source organism: Convolutriloba macropyga (assembly GCF_964194025.1). Lineage (NCBI taxonomy): Eukaryota > Metazoa > Xenacoelomorpha > Acoela > Convolutidae > Convolutriloba > Convolutriloba macropyga. Next base: position 45,672 of record NW_027453432.1, on the reverse strand, counting down.
AGACGAAAATCTTAATATTTTGTCAAAAAACTATCTGCTGATGCCAGATGAACGTCAGCAGCGTGAATTGTTTTCTAAAAAGTGAAGTAGATTAGGTGGAAGCCTGCCTGAAAACAGCTTCATTTGCTCAAAAAGAACCAAAACTGCATGGTGAACTAAAGATAAGCTGATATGCTGATGGTGTTAAATGCTATATTCAAGTTTTTTCAAACCATGAGCTTGAATTAATCAGCGGTTAGCTGATTTTTTTGAAAGGTGGAAATGAGTAGTGGTTAAAACTTGTATGCAAATATAATTTGTCACCTAAATTTAGCCAAAGTTTGTGGTTTCCGCCTAGTTTTGGTCCAGCTGGTGCTCTTTGATAAGTATCAGAGGATTGTTGTTTAGTTGGTTGTTCTTTTAGCACGCCTCAGCAGATGTTGAGAAGATGATTCTGGGAAACAAATGCGACATGGAGCCGAAGCGAATGATCACAACAGAGAAGGGCCAGCGGCTAGCCGACAACTATGGTGTCAAGTTTTTCGAAACGAGCGCCCGCGACAGTGTCAACGTCGAGCAGGCCTTTTTCGAGTTCGCGAAAGCCATCAAAGCGAAAGAAGACAAAAAGAATCTGGACAACCAAGCGAATGGAGCCAGCAAAAAGCAGCCTGGAAAGAGCGGTGGCGTGAACATCAATGTCCCCGGCACAAAGGGCCCAAATTCATTTTTCAAAAATCTTTGCAACATTTTATAATTAATCCGACGAATGAACATGCATTGTTAGATGAGTTAGTTATTTACTGATCGCAAAAATGCTCGATTGAATGCACTCAATGTGTTCTGTGCTGTGTGAACTTGGACTTGAAACAATTCGAGCAACAACCGGTGTCATGCTTATGTTAATGTTTTATAGTTCGATTACAACACATTGTCTCATCCGATCTCTGAACTCATGTAAATCTGAATTATTGTCTCCATTTTCTACCAGGAAAGTCGATATCATTCAATAAAAAATTTCATTCTAATCAATTCTGGTGGAAATGATAAATGTAGGTTACTCGCCAAAGTAAAGTTAGCAAAGCTGGAACTCTTTCAAACTTTAATGACTCAAAAAGAGATTGATGCTGATTTGAAAGAGCTATGCTAATTTGTGGTGTTTGATACTTGTTTGAAAGTACTGCTAGTTATTTCCATGTTCTATTATTTAAAATTAATGCTGTAATTGATCAAATCAAGCTGGAATTTGCGTTAATCAAATCTTTGTTATGCCGAAAATTTAATCGTATAATTTATAACTCAGAGGGCTATATCTACCGTGGCTTCCGTGCGTGTGTGGAACAGAAAGCAATGGACTGATAGAGAGCCAATGTATCAATAAAATCGAATTGTTGTATTCATTTTTTACAGTGTTTCAATTGTTTATTTCCAATTCGAATTTCTCTCGGCGCGGTATATGTAGAAATGCTTTTGATTAACTGCAGAGAAATTATTTTGATTTGAACAATATCCAGTTGTTCAGAATTAGAAAGTTTTATTTATCACTCAAACTTTTTACATTTGATATTTTCTCAATAACACTTTTATAGAGGAAATGAGAAAGGTCAATCTGGTTTAAGGTAGTGTTGAGTATTTGATACGTAATGTCTTTACTTGCCTCAAAAGTTTCTCAGCACCAATCAACATTCTTTTTAACTTCAATCATTTGAGAGCGCTTATTTCACGTTTCAGCCTTACATAGCATAAATTATATGCAATCCCTTCAATGACTTTTGATGCCAATGGACAATTATTCGATCCCGTCAAATTTTTTGGGTGAAGAATCGTTTTCTTATAAACGCTGAAATATTGAATTTCATTTCATCTCTTTAATCAAGCAGAAGACGGATACCTCGAGTTTCTCATACTTTTCCAACATGCATCCTTACAAGACTTTCAATAATTTTAACGGCTTTTGCACAAGTCAATTCTCTCCTGGAATTTTTCTATCGTGTACCAAATTATTACTTTTCTGAGAGTGAAACACATTTCCTTGATCCTTTCGAAGTTGACCTGTATAATTGCTCTTGAACGAAGCAATTATTTTAAACGTGTTGGTCTTTTTTATGTAAAATTTTTGCTTGACCGATTTGACTTTTTTTTGAAGTGACTTCTGCACTCTTGCTTTTTTCGTTATGCGTGATATAAACTTCTCTCATTCAGAATTTTAAGCAGCTGAACTGAAGCGGCAGAATTTCACTACTAGAAGTTAAATTGAAAGGGAGCTGAAAAACCAACTTTGCGAAAAACCAACGTTTGTTCATAAATTTGTTGCATATTAAATTGCTTTCCTGGTTTTTTGTTATACACGTGTTGTGTCATTCGAGGTAAAATTTAGTGCTCTGAAAACGTCTTCGCATTCCGTTTGTTCTTTTTTATTGACTAATTCATCCTGTCTTTCTGAAGCCCAAATTTGTGAAATTCTGCGTAATCATCTGTCCGATTGTTTCAACGAAGTTGTTGTATTGAGGTAACAAGCTAGCTGTTCAGACAAACTACATTTTGTTATCACTTAGTTTTCTCATAATTTAATTTATTTTATTTTGTTAAAATATTTTGAATTATGTATTTTCCATTTTCAAGTTATAATTGTGATAGATTTTTATCAAGTAAGTGAGAGTCTGCAAAACTTATTTTTGTCAAAGTAGCTATAGTTTTGGTCGAAAAAAGAAACGATCTGTCATTAGGGTTTTTGCTCGTTATCCCAAACCGTATAAATAATGGCCAAATTTTTCACGTATATCTGCGTCAAAAAATGTGAAAAAACTTGATCCGAGTTGGTTCTTGCAATATAAGTGTTTTCTTTATTTTCAGACTGTGAGAATTCAAAGATTGTTATCTCGAAAAAAAATATTTATCAATTTTTAATCAGGCCTTGGCTCAACTTCATAGCTCAAAAAACAGATTGAAAAAAAGAATCATTAAAAATTTTCTTCTCAAAAAAGATAGAACTCAAAAGCGAGCAAACTCCTCAGACATCTCAAAAACAGCAGTAAACTTGTAATTATTTTTTTGTTAACAAATTCAAGACCAGTGATTACTTTCTAAAATTCCATTGCAAATAACAGACAAATGGTTTTCTGCTTCCGTGGAAAAGGTAACTGGCTCCACAAGTTTAAACAACCGGGCAGAATAAATTCAGGAAAAACATGCCCTTTCTCTGTCATAATAACATGCGAATTTAACACACGCACTTGAATTTATCTTATAAGCTTAGCATTAGAAGTTCTATCCATAAAAGTCAGGTCGTTACAATTGAGTGATAACAAAAGAAAACTGGTTGCATTCAGGCGCCATTTCTGCTTAAATGTCAAATTGACTAAAATAAAGCGATTTTTGTACAATTGGTCAAAAAGGCAAAAATACTAAATTTTATTTGACAAAAGGAAAAAAATAATTGCGATAAAAATAATTCCACATTATTTATCGTATAGCGGATGAGAACGTGAAAGAGATACTATGTTTTTGCTGGCCCTCTTTTTTAGCTTTAAATTTTTTAGACAGTGATATGTCGGAACTTGTGAGAACAGGAAAGTAGTCCAGGTTCTCTAACGCTAATGATAGAAGAGTGTTGCTGAACTGTTTGATCCATTCTCTTCGAGTACAATTTTCGCAAAGTTTTAAGCAAGTGTTTTTCATCAAAATTGCCAAGAAATAAGCTTCTTTAGTCCACTTAAATTTTCCGGATTGACACACTAAAAGTTGCTGACACAATTTGTGTTTGCTCCAAAGAGGGCGAGATCTACTTGTGCTTACTTTGAGAGTGTTCTTGCCATTATGATCATTGTTAAATGCTCTCGAAGGATATTTGAAGAAATTCCGGTAAACGTGTGTCTTTTAATGTAAATTGTTGGTTTGACCGTCTTCACTCTAAAACTTTCCTTCGATTTCACTTTCCATTGATTTGAGTTGCGCTCATTTAGAAAGTTAAGAAAGTTGCGCTCTAGAACTTTCCTTTGATTTGAGTTGCGCTCATTTAGAAATTAGTTCTGCTGTTAAAATGAAAGCGATTGAGACGAGACTTTATGTAGCCCGTGTAATGTAATGGTTAATGTACGCGACGCTTATCTGAAAGTTGGCGTGTTCGAATCCCTCCTTGGTCAGAACTTTTCACCATAAGTTTCTTTAGCCTGTGCCCCCTTCTAATTTGTTTGCCTCAGCAATCGTTCGAGCGCAATTCTTCGACGCTAGTTGGTTTATTTGCGTTTTTGGTTCTTTGATACAGTTTTAGTCTGTATATGTAGTCCAACACGCACATCTGTGGTTCGGTTTTGGAAGAAATACGTTATTGATGAGGCGAAAAAACACCGTTTGTTCATAAGTTTGTTGCATCTTGAAATACTTTTCTGGTTTGTTTTTTATACACGTGTTTGTCATTCGACGAAAAATTTAGCGCTCAGAAAACGTCTTCGCATTCCGTTTGTTTTTTTTTGACCAATTCATCCTGATGTCATTTTGGTGCCCAAATTTGTGAAATTCTTGTGAGGTAACAAGCTAGCTGTTCAGACGAACTACATTTTTTTATCACTTAGTTTCCTCATAATTTAATTTTCAGTTTATTTTGTTAAAATATTTGAATTATGTATTTTCTAGTTGTTGTAAAGTTTAACATATTTTTGATAGATTTTTACAACGTAAGTGAGAGTCTGTAAAACTTATTTTTGTCAAAATAGCTATAGTTTTGGTCAAAAAAAGATTTGACATTAGGGTTTTTGCTCGTTATCATACGCCCTTGAATTTATCTTATGAGCTTAAAATTAGAAGTTTTTTTTATTGAAATCAAAAATTATAAAAGTTAAGTCGTTATAACTGAATGAAAACAAAAAAACCTGGCTGCATTCAGGCGCGATTTTGCTTAAATGTCAAATTGACTAAAATAAAGCGAGTTTTGTACCATTGGTTAAAAAGGCAAAAATACTGAATTCTATTTGATAATAGAAAAAAAATAATCGCGATGAAAGATACTAATTTTTAGCTTTAATTTTTTTAGACGCTGATATATGTCGGAACCTATGATAACAGGAAAGTAGTCTAGCTCCTCTAACTCTGCCGATAGAAGAGTGTTGCTGAACTGTTTGATCCATTCTCCTCGAGTACAATTTTCGCAAAGTTTTTAGGAATTGTTTTTCATCAAAATTGCCACAAAATTATCTTCTTTAGTCCACTTAAATTTTCCGGATTAAAACACCAAAAACTGCTAAAAAACAATTTTCGTTAGCTCCAAAGAGGGCTAGTTCTACTTGTGCTTAATTTGAGAGTGTTCTTGGATTAAAATTTCACTCAATAATTATCCAAAATGCATTATTTGGTTTTAGTATATTGACTTTTTCTTCAAATTATCCATATCCAAAATATTTGGAACAAATACTTGTTTCTAATGGACGAACAGTAATAGCGTGGCTAGTTTTGGTTTTATCGTTGTTTTTTATAGTCGAAAAATAGTTCGGGTTGTAATCAGTCTTTTTAAATTTTTTAAGCATTATTGCTTTTTTCATGTTACTTACAGAACACAGAATAGAAAAGTTCAAATCTAGGCTTACTAGTGATAGTTCTATAGGCTTATTTAGGAATTTCGAGGAAACCTATCTAGTTTTGAAGTCGAACTCTTATGGTAGTTCTTACTTGTTTTCAAAGTTTCCCTTTTTTTGGTCAACTTATAGCTCATGGTCAACAAAGACAGTTCGCATCGTCTTGCTAATTGACATTGACTTTGAAATCAATTGTTTTAAATAAAATGGACGTGTTTTGTAACTTTTCTTAGTGTTCCTTTTGTCTACTTGTTGCCTAGTCTCACTAATTACAGGTCGCATATCACATTATTGGCGTTGAAAAGGCATAATTGAACTTGTCTAATGTTTTAGTGCAATGCTCATTGTTAGATCAAGGAGCTAAGATCAAGGAAATGAAATGTAACGACAAATTTATCAATAGATGTAATTTTTCGTTCTAGAGACAACCTGCGGTTAAAATTAATTCCCATTCTTCCAGAGCCTGATTTTGTTGTTTTGCTTCTACGATGTTTAAACATAATCTCATTGTTATTGGTCAATAATTTTTGAACAAGCTCAAAACTCGGAGGGAGAGATCTGAAAAAGAGTTTTTGCTATTTTTCAAATTCTTTTTTTGTGCTAATACGAACAATGGTTACAAACGAAACAGATTTTGATTAATTGGTTTAAAAAAATAAGGGTACGCATAGAAACAGTTGGTACAAAGGATCGTAAAATTATTGGAATTTTATTAATTTTCTGAATGCGCTTTGGTGACAGTTGAGCTGAAATATAATGACTAGTTTTCTGAATAAAAACGTTTTTTCACTATTATTGATTAAAATTTGAATTGAGGCTAAAAGCCTGCGACAACTCATTCTTAGCCAAATCATTTGAATCAGAAAGTCTAATAATTCTTTTGTTGGTCCAATAAAATTGTCGAGGTGGTTTTGAAAGTTAAATCTGGGTACACATTGGCTTCTCATTTTGGTAAATTTTTAAAAATAGCCCCCCGTTGTAAGAACTGGATTGTCGAAAAGTGAAGAAATTGAAGTCTGTTAAAATAGTAATGGACAATTTTTTATAAAGTTGCCGAAATGGGCGATTCCATGAATTCAAAATTAAACTAGTTGTGCCTTTACAATGTAGGCGCACTTCTTTTCTGTCGGTATTAAAAACCGTTACTCAAATTTAATACTCAGATGGGTTTTTTAATAGAACGATGTTGGAATCTGTTAGTTTGTGTTAAACAATCCTCCAGTTTTTTTATTCCGACCCCCTCTTTACTGGGGAGGGAGGAACTATATACTCAATTGGTTCTTTTTTGTTCAGATAATTTTGGCCGATCAATATACTCCTCGTAGAAAGCTGTGAGTGGTATCATTGAAAAGCTCGTATATCCCAGAATTGGAATTTAAAAGATTTTTTCGAATTTTGTTTTTTACAGGGAGTTACCGAGCTTTTAAGTTTTGTGAATATTCGACTGTTTTTATTCACATTTTCAGTAGTTTTTGCTGAAATTTTGCACAATTTTGCTAATATAATATAAAGTGAGTTAAAGATTTTTAACGGCAGAATGTTATTGTTACAGTTGCAGATAAAAGAGCGTTGCTCAATTGTTCGATTGGTATTTCTTTGGCTAATCATTCTTGATAAATTTTTCAAAATTCACGACTTTTTTAATCAAAAATCGCACAAAATATGCTTTTTTGGTCCACTTTGTTTAATTTTGCCGAAAATGAAGACATAGAAACCGCTGACACAATCTCTTTAAACTCCCTCAAACAACTAGTTGCAACTGGGTACACATTGGCCTCTAGTTTTGGTAAATTTTTAAAATTATCCCTCTGTTGTGAGAACTGGATCGTCGAAAAGTGAAGAAATTGTTGAAGTCTGTTAAAATAGTAATAGACAATTTTTTTATGAAGTTGCCGAAATGGGAGATTCCACGAATTCAAAATCAAACTTTTTGTGCCTTTATACTGTAGGCGCACATCTTTTTTTATCTTGTCGGTATTAAAAACCGTTACGCAAATTTTATAACTGATGTGTTTTTTAATAAAACACTCTTGGAATCTGTTAGTTTGTGTTTAGCAATCCTCCAGTTTTTTTGTTCCGACCCCCACTTTACTGGGGAGGAACTATATACTAAACGGGTTCTTTTTTTGTTCAGATAATTTTGGCCGATCGATATAATCATCGTAGAATGTTGTGAGTGGTATCATTAAAAAGCACGTACATCTTAGATTTTGGAATATAAGATTTTTTCGAATTTCGTTTTTTACAGGGAGTTATCGAGGTTCTAAATTTTGTGAAAAGTCGACTGTTTTTTTCACATTTTCAGTTGTTTTTGCTGAAATTTTGCACAATTTTGCTAATATAACTCAAAGTGAGTTAACGATTTTTAGCGGCAGAATGTTTTTGTTGCAGTTGGAGATAGAAGAGCGTTGCTCAATTTTTTGATTGGTGTTTCTTTGGCTAAAAATTTTTGATACATTTTGCAAAATTCGGACTTTTTCATCAAAAATTGCACAAAATGCGTATTTGGTCGGCTTTGTTTAATTTTGCGAAAGTGAAGACACAGAAACCGCTGACACAATCTCTTTAAACTCCCTATAACAGTACTAGTTGAAACTGGGTACACATTGGCTTTTCATTTTGGTTAAATTTTTAAAATTAGCCCTCAGTTATAAACTGGATCGTCGAAAATTGAAGAAATTGTTGAAGTCTGTTTAAATAGTAATGGGCAATTTTTTATGAAGTTGCCGAAATGGGAGATTCCACGAATTCAAAATTAAACTTGTGTCTTTATACTGTAGGAGAACATCTTTTATCTTGTCGGTATTAAAAACCGTTACTTCAAATTTTCCACTCAGATGTGTTTTTTTAATAAAACACGGTTGGTATCTGTTAGTTTGTGTTAAACAATCCTTCATTTCTTTTGTTCCGACCCCCACTTTACTGGGGAGGGGGAACTATATACTCAATTGGTTCTTTTTTGGTCAGATAATTTTGGCCGATCAATATATTCATCGTGGAAAGTTGTGAGTGGTATCATTAAAAAGCACGTACATCTTAGATTTTGGAATATAAGATTTTTTCGAATTTCGTTTTTTACAGGGAGTTATTGAGATTCTAAATTTTGTGAATAGTCGACTGTTTTTTTTTCACTTTTTCAGTTGATTTTGCTGAAATTTTGCACAATTTTGCTAATATAACTCAAAGTGAGTTAAGGATTTTTAGCGGCAGAATGTTTTTGTTGCAGTTGGAGATAGAAGAGCGTTGTTCAATTTTTTGATTGGTGTTTCTTTGGCTAAAAATTTTTGATACATTTTGCAAAATTCGGACTTTTTCATCAAAAATTGCACAAAATGCGTATTTGGTCGGCTTTGTTTAATTTTGCGAAAGTGAAGACACAGAAACCGCTGACACAATCTCTTTAAACTCACTAAAGCATTGCTAGTTGAAACTGGGTACACATTGGCTTCTCATTTTGGTTAAATTTTTAAAATTAGCCCTCAGTTATAAACTGGATAGTCGAAAAGTGAAGAAATTGTTGAAGTCTGTTTAAATAGTAATGGGTAATTTTTTATGAAGTTGCCGAAATGGGAGGTTCCACGAATTCAAAATTAAACTTGTGTCTTTATACTGTAGGATCACATCTTTTATCTTGTCTGTATTAAAAACCGTTACTCAAATTTTCCACTCAGATGTGTTTTTTAATAAAACACTGTTGGAATCTGTTAGTTTGTTAAACAATCCATCGTTTCTTTTGTTCCGACCCCCACTTTACTGGGGAGGGGGAACTATATACTCAATTGGTTCTTTTTTGTTCAGACAATTTTGGCCCATCGATATATTCACCGTAGAAAGTTGTGATTGGTATCACTGAAAAGCACGTACATCCTAGAATTTGGAATTTAAAAGATTGTGAATTTCGTTTTTTACAGGGAGTTATCGAGGTTTTAAGTTTTGTGAATATTCGACACTTTTTATTCACATTTTCAGTAGGTTTTGCTAAAATTTTGCACAATTTTCCTAATATAATTTTAAGTGGGTTAAAGATTTTTAACGGCAGAATGTTATTGTTACAGTTGGAGATAGAAGAGCGTTGCTCAATTGTTTGATTGGTGTTTCTTTGGCTAAAAATTTTTGATAAATTTTTCAAAATTCAGACTTTTTCATCAAAAATTGCACAAAATATGCTTTTTCGGTCCATTTTGCCGAAAATGGAGACATAGAAACCGCTGACACAATCTCTCTAACTTCCCTAAAACTAAAACAGAACTGTTAGTAACTGGGTACACATTGGCTTCTCTTTTTGGTTAAATTTTTAAAATTAGCCCTCAGTTATAAACTGGATCTTCGAAAAGTGAAGAAATTCTTGAAGTCTGTTAAAATAGTAATGGACATTTTTTTTATGAAGTTGCCGAAATGGGAGATTCCACGATTTCGAAATTAAACTTGTTGTGCCTTTTTACTGTAGGAGCACATATTTTATTTATCTTGTCGGTGTTAAAAACCGTTACTAAAATTTTCCACTCAGATGTGTTTTTTATTAAAACAATGTTGGAATCTGTTAGTTTGTGTTAAACAATCCTTCAGTTTTTTTTGTTCCGACCCCCAATTTACTGGGGAGGGAGGAACTATATACTCAATTGGTTCTTTTTTTTTGTTCAGATAATTTTGGCGGATCGATATATTCACCGTAGAAAGTTGTGAGTGGTATCATTGAAAAGCACGTACATCCTAGAATTTGGAATTTAAAAGATTTTGAATTCCGTTTTTTACAGGGAGTTATCGAGTTTTTAAGTTTTGGGAAACTCTAACATAATCTCTTTAAACTCCCTAAAACAGAACTGTTAGTAACTGGGTACACATTGGCTTCTCATTGTGGTAAATTTTTAAAATTAGCCCTCAGTTTTAAGAACTGGATCGTCGAAATGTGAAGAAATTGTTGAAGTCTGTTAAAATAGTAATGACAACTTTTTTTATAAAGTTGTCGAAATTCGAGATTCCACAAATTCAAAATTAAACTTTTTGTGCCTGTATACTGTAGGCGAACATCTTTTGTTGATCTTGTCGGTATTAAAAACCGTTACTCAAATTTTATACTGAGATGTGTTTTTTATTAAAACACTGTTGGAATCTGTTGGTTAGTGTTGAACAATCTTCCAATTGTTTTGTTCCGTCATCCACTTTACTGGGGAGGGAGGAACTATATACTCAAATGGTACTTTTTTGTTCAGATAATTTTTGCCGATCGATATATGCATCGTAGAAAGTTATGAGTGGTATCATTAAAAAGCACGTACATCCTAGAATTTGGAGTATATAAGATTTTTTCGAATTTCCTTTTCTGCGGAGTTATCGAGGTTTTAAGTTTTGTGAATATTCGACTGTTTTTCACATTTTCAGTTGTTTTTGCTGAAATTTTGCTAATATAATTCAACGTGAGTTAAAGATTTTTAACGGCAGAATGTTATTGTTACAGTTAGAAATAGAAGAGCGTCGCTCAATTGTTTGATTGCTGTTTCTTTGTCTAAATTTTTTAAAATTCAGACTTTTAAATTTTTTAAAATTCAGACTTTCAAAAATTGCACAAAATATGCTTCTTTGGTCCACTTTGTTTAATTTTGCCGAAAGTGAAGACATAGAAACCGCTGACACAATTTCTTTAAACTTCCTAAAACAGAACTAGTTGAAACTGGGTACACTTTGGCTTCTCGTTTTGGTAATTTTTTAAAATTAGCCCTCAGTTGTGAGGACTGGATCGTCGAAAATTGAAGAATTTGTTGAAGTCTGTTAAAATAGTAATGGACAATTTTTTATGAATTTGCCGAAATGGGAGATTCCACGAATTCAAAATTAAACCTGTTGTGTCTTTATACTGTAGGAGCACATCTTTTATTTATCTTGTCGGTATTAAAAACCGTTACTCAAATTTTATACTCAGATGTGTTTTTTAATAAAACTCTGTTGGAATCTGTTATTTTTTGTTAAACAATCCTCCATTTTTTGTTTTGACTCCCACTTTACTGGGGAGGGAGGAACTATATACTCAATTGGTTCTTTTTTGTTCAGATAATTTTGGCCGATCGATATATTCACCGTAGAAAGTTGTGAGTGTTATCATTGAAAAGCACGTACATCCTAGAATTTGGAATTTAAAAGATTTAGAATTTCGTTTTTTACAGGGAGTCATCGAGGTTTTAAGTTTTGTGGAATTCTAACACAATCTCTTTAAACTCCCTAAAACATAACTGTTAGTAACTGGGTACACATTGGCTTCTCATTGTGGTAAATTTTCAAAATTAGCCCTCAGTTTTAAGAACTGGATCGTCGAAATGTGAAGAAATTGTTGAAGTCTGTTAAAATAGTAATGACAACTTTTTTTATAAAGTTGTCGAATTCGAGATTCCACAAATTCAAACTTAAACTTTTTGTGCCTTTATACTGTAGGCGAACATCTTTTGTTGATCTTGTCGGTATTAATAACCGTTACTCAAATTTTATACAGATGTGTTTTTTATTAAAACACTTTTGGAATCTGTTGGTTAGTGTTTAACAATCTTCTAATTGTTTTGTTCCGTCATCCACTTTACTGGGGAGGGAGAAACTATTTACTCAAATGATTCTTTTTTGTTCAGATAATTTTGGCCGATCGATATATGCATCGTAGAAAGTTATGAGTGGTATCATTAAAAAGCACGTACATCCTAGAATTTGGAATATAAAAGTTTTTTTCAAATTTTGTTTTTTGTGGGGAGTTATCGAGTTTTTAAGTTTTGTGAAAGTTCGGTTGTTTTTATTCACATGTTCAGTAAATTTTGCTGAAATGTTGCACAATTTTACTAATATAATATAAAGTGAGTTAAAGATTTTTAACGGCAGAAATTTAGTGTTACAGTTAGAGATAGAAGAGCGTTGCTCAATTGTCTGATTGGTATTTCTTAGGCTGAAAATTATTCATACATTTTGTAAATTTCAGACTTTTTCATCAAAAATTGCACAAAATATGCTTTTTTGGTCCACTTTGTTTAAGTTTGCCGAGAGTGGAGACATAGAAACCGCTGACACAATCTCTTCAAACTCCCTAAAACAGAACTAGTTAAAACTCGGTGCCCTATAAAAGTCTTCTGGGATTAAAATTTTGCCTTCTTCTGGAATTAAAATTGTGCCGCAAATTCAACTCGATAATTATACACAATGCTTCATTTTAATATTTGAAGTATTTCACTCAACAATTGGCCTAATTTGCAAACATTTGGAACACTGGGGCAGTTTTTTTGGGCGCGCGGCAATATCAGAGATAGATTTGATATTATCATGGATTCTAACAATCATAAATTTTTTAATTTTTGTTTTGGTAATGCCTTTTTCAATATTTCGCTTGTTTTTTTGGTGTTAATTACTGAAAAATTTTTTATTCGTGGCTCCATTTGGGAAAGCTCACATTTACGTAAGAATGAGTCAGAATGTAGATATAGTTTGTTTTCAGAGAACATAAATTTTTGTGTGGGTTTAAAGACTTGTTTTAGTAAACTTTAACTAAATTATTGTTTTGCTTTTAGTTGTTATTCTTTTTTGTAGTCTTTTTGTAGTTTGTTACTTAATGTCTCTTATGTCATTGAATTTTTAATATTTCTGTCAACTTTTAGATTATTCTCAGTAAATGTTGGTCAAGCTTTCTTATAGAGTGAAAATTAATTTTGTGGCGGATTGTTTAAAAAGAACGGTTTCCTGGTTTCGGTGCTACGAGTTTTCTTATAAAATTTTGTGATTTTTGTGCATAATTGCTGTTTTTGTTTGTTTGGTAAATTGTCATTTTACTTAACAATCTAACTGAAAAAAGGTTTACAAAATTCGTAACTGAAAAGATTTATTGTTTTCATAACATATAGTTTTTAGGGCTGCGACACAGTTCTGTTTCAGAATTTGGTAGTTTTTTTCGCCCTCTGTTTATTTTTAATTTTTGTTGCCGTATGCCAAATATTGGGTAATTAAAGGTCTCAGTGACCAACTATAAATACATAAATGAACTTAATAACTGATATTGGTATATATAGCTAATGCTTTTATTGACTTTCAAACTAAATTTTTTCAAAGTTTAGTTTTTCAAAGGATAAGTATTCTTCAACTTATCCCTTTTTGATCTGGTTTGCGTTTTTTCAAGTCTTTTTCGTTTTTTGCAAGTTTGTAACATTTTGTTAACTTATTCTCATAATTGAGAGATCTCTTGAATGTTTTTTTGAACCAAACAATAATTTTACTGTTGGTTAAACGTTTTAACTGATGTCTTCAGGGCTTAGACAATTTGTTTCTGAAAAATTTTGTGAAATTTAGATACTGTTCGTTTTTTGTGCTTCTTTTCGCTTTCATTTGAAGATGGTCTGTTTTTTAGGTTCGCCCTGATATTAAAAGGAGATGCAAATGAAGATTTAATTTTCTTGCGGTTATTTTATCAATTGAATGGCTTCAACACTGTGGTTTTGTAAAGTTGTTTGAAATTTTTTAGTTCAGTTTGTATTATATGTTATTTTGTAGTCTTATGACCTAGTCTCACTAATAACACGCGCAAATAGTTTTCGAAGAAGTTGCAAAAGAAACTATCTACTCTTCAAGTCGAAAGCTTATGTTGGCCATGAGTTTTGAAATTTTTTGTTTAAAAAAGGACAGTTTTGCTAATCTTATTTTTGTTAACTTGTACATTAGCATCTCTATAGACAAGTCACCAAGTCACATCCCTTATATTTTGAACTGCAAGTTGCTCTGAATAACGGTTTTATCTTCCACAAATAGTCTTTGTTCTTGGTACAACCAGGTTTCATTAAATATTCAGGATTTTTGCCTATTTGTCTTTCTTTGTAGGTTTTTGTTTTCTTTTCACTGTATCACAATAATGGGAGAATCAAACAATGAAAAAATTTTAATGCTTTCAGTGAAGAGTTTACTGTTTAGGTGGCTGGGACATCGTTTTCCTGCAATTTTTCTAGTGCAATTTTCGTGCAATTTTCTTTTTTTCTGTTTTTGTTCTTTTTGTTGTGTGACATATCCTGGATAATAAAAGGTCTCAATGGCTCTCTGTGGAGGTAGAAAAGAGTCTCTCATTGATTTTGATTTGATGCATAATGTTTCTAATTAGTTTTACCATGATTATTTTCAAAAAAGTAATGTTTTATTAAACTTTCGCCTTTAGCTTATTTGTCAACTTGTTACCAAGTCGCATTGAGGAAAAGTCCCGTATTTTTTCTCATGAAGTAGAGTTTAATCTACTTGAGTACAATTTTTATCTGATGCCATTTTGATTTGGTTATTAACGGTTTTCAGAAAATGGACAACGAGTTTTGGTCGTAACTAATATTTGTAATCATTTGATTTTTATCGCCGTCTTTTCTGGTAGTCATATTATGGTAGTCGCAGGTGTCATGGGCACCCTAAAGTAGATTGTTTTATTCATTTAGTAGTTTGGTGAACGATATGTTGGTATGTTCATTTTTTTAATCTCTTCTCCATTTGGTACACAATTAAGTGAAAAATGTAGATGAGCGGGGTCGGAACTTTGTGCGACCGCACATTACCGAGCCTCCTCGTTGCTTTTGAAGTTTTGTATAGTTTAAAATTTCCTTGTTAGCGTTTTCGTTTTGCTCTTTGTTTGGTTTCGTTAACACCTTTTCGATTTTTTTTCTGCATGCTTAAATATTGAAATATTTGTAGCACAAGGGTTTTCCTAATAAATCATTATATCTTGATTTTTTTAAAACGTCAAATGATATCCTTTGAGAGAAAAACAATTGAGAAGGTTTTTCTGTTGCTAGTAGTTACGGTTAAGAAAGTTGGAAGGCAGCACGAAAACTTTCTGCTGGTAATCTGGATTCATGAAGCAATTTTTTAAATCTAAATTTTTGTTCGGGAATTGTCCTAAATTTTTATTCGTTAACATTTGTCAGCTCACGATTAACTGAGATCCTAGTTTCGATTTTAGAGAATCTATTTATTGTTTATGTTAAAAAAAGCTTTTAAAAGGTTATTGTAACCACTAAAGAAAGTTATGGAGGAGTTCTGTATAATAAGATTATCTTGTCATAGCGCAGCGGACTAGAAACAAATTAACAGTTGTGCTTGCCCCCAAACGTGTCCTATTTTTCTGCTATTTCACAATAATTGCAAGTCGGTCTGTTGCAAGTAGCTCAATATCACTCAATCAGGAAATGTTTTTTACAGCAAGATATCTTGAATACACTTTTTGCAGAAAAAAATAGGGGGCAACATACTGGTCTAGAAAAAGAAACAGAAAATTGATTTTATAAATTTGTTGTGTTTTATTTATTTTTCATAGAATTCAATTATTTTCAGATATTAAATAGAAATAAAAGTTATCAGGTTGCGTCTAAATAAATAGAACATCAGATGTGCTCACTGTTGATTAAAAAATTGATTATCACCGGTTCTGATGTAAAAATACATTATTTTTCTTTGCATAAAAAGTAGAAGGTTTTCTAGTTCTGTTGAATTTGACTCCTTTGTGGTCAACATGTTTCATGTGACATAAAACTTAAATTTGTAACGGGGAGCAAGTGCACAAATTCTTAAATAAACTCAAACTCTTAAATATACTTAGTCTTAAAACTCTTAAAAACATATTTCGTGTTTTCGTATTACTCGAATTTGCTTATCAGTTCTCAAGAAACTATTTATTGAACCTGCGCAGTGTTAATTAGGGCTTAGGACCTTGTTTATCGTCCTCTCTGATGTGATGATCATTTATAATTTTTTACAATTGTGTGATTTGCATAACAATTATACTTAAAGAATAATATTGTAACATAATTTGTCAGAGAAATTAATTCTTTCTTTCTTAAAGCATGCAAAACGAAATTTTTAAATTGCTTTGCTGAAAATTTTAGTTTCTCTGTTTTCTCAAACCAAAGAGGCGTTCTCCTTTTTGTGGGTCTAGGAAATAAACCCCCACGGAAAAAAAGCCTACTTAACTTTAGATAGGAAATAAACCCCAACGGAAATAAATCCCCATTTGAAAATTGAATTTTGGACGTGATAATTTGTTCGGTTGTGATAGTTTCGTATCAAGTCACATGTGCCGCGAGGCATGGCCAAACGCGCTAAACGCTCTAATTGTAAAGTGGGGGTTTATTTCCGTGGGGGTTTATTTCCTATCTAAAATGAAGTAGGTTTTTTCCGCAACCCCCTTATTGTTTGTACGCAACTGAAAATTTACATGTTCAGTTCAACAAAAAAATTCGTTTACGACGTATCCGAGGTAAAAAAATATTTGAAATTTTAACTTTCGCGGGATCTTAGCATATCTTTTTAAGAAAATTTTATCTTCCTCTTTAGTTGGTTGCTGGAGATGCCGATTCCTTGGCAATAAAATTTGAAATTTCTCATGCATTTTATGAAATAATTTTTTTTGGAAAATACAAAACAGTTTACTGCGGATAAATCTTAAGTAGCCTTTAATGGAGCCGTCTAGTTGTTACTTGTTTTCTTTTAAAGACTTTCTGTTTCTCTATGTTTCAATCAATGGAAGTTTTTGCAGTTCGAAAATTGTTTTGTAAATTTATTCGCATGAAGCTTGCAGCGTGCCAGAGCAGTTTTTGGAATAGCTGTATCAAAAACCTCAAAGATTGTTTGATAGTATCAAAATGCCCGATACTTGAAAGCGAATAAGAACAGTTGGAAACCTAATGTTAATTCTTCTAGTCTCAATTGGAGACATTAAATTAAATAGAACAATCCTAATTTCTAGCCTTGTAATGTGGTTGTTTTCCCTTCAGTGTGGCCATGTGTGACAGGTGATTGTTGGTAACGAAAAGGAAGAAGCGCGAGTTGGTCAAATGTTTGTTTCTCATAACTGAAAGAGTACAGCTAATGCAGGAATTCTGGAACACATGCGATGGTTTGGCCAGAGTTGTTCTATTTCTCGTGCCACTGCTACCTTGTGCATAGTATTAGCAGGATTTGATTATTATGTGGACCATTAATGTACAGAATGATATGCCAATTACGAGCCAAAAGTCATAACTGAAAGCGTCTGTTGGTAAATGTCTGCCTCTAATGACGTTAGTGAACACTTGATCGAAACTAGCACTGCTGCTGCGGCTGTCACTGTTTCTGGTGCTACAGAAACAACTGAGGCGGTATCAGATTTCACTGCTAAAGAGTTGGCGCCCGAAAACAGCAGCACTCAGCACAACAACCAGGTGCAACCTTCCTGTTCGAAGAACTTCGCGGCGGACAATCAAAGGAATCTTATTTATGACAAGTTATAAATTAATGAATTATACAACTTTAATTTATCCGGATTTTGTTGAACTCTGAGCATTTTAACTGAGATCTGCTCATTTGCGCCTTATTTGGCTCTGACTTGGTGACGTTTTTTGGGAAATACAGCGGATAAAATTTTAAGGTGAAAACAGTGGATGTTGATAGAAATTTTCTCCACTTCTAACCAACCCGTATGACCTGACTGGATGAATAACCGTCATTTGTTATCTAAATTAGTATTGGTGTTTCTGTTTAAGTTGGGCTTTTCAATGTATGCAGACTGCTTTCATGACTAGCATTACATTGTTGCAATGAATGCAGAGGCAATTTAGGCAATCATTGTTTAGCTACAATGAACATTATTTTGTCTAGCCTTTACGTCAAATTTTGTCTGCCGAGGTTAGGTGAAATTATGTCTAGCGGTTTTCATGTGATTCTAAATTTGTGTAGTGTCCTATTTCATTACTATTAGATTTTATATTAAGCTGTTACGTGACCTCATCATGTTTCTAAACAAAGTAGTTATAACTAGATAACCGTTTAGATTAACATTGTTTTGTTCGGCGTGGGGGTTGTTATCGATTTTGAATTGAACTTACGTTTCAGTTTTCCCCGTACAAGCCAAGCAATTGTTTTTAAGCGGCAGTTATTCCATTTCAAGTGTACATGGTTTGAGAGCTTCGAGTTTATTCAAACGGCATTTTGTTAGGAAATTAGTTCATTCTGACGTTGCTGCTGGCAATTTAATACACGTTGCTGAAGCGTATTTTGTAAAGATAAAAGAATAGAGCTTATGTATTAATTAGAATAAGATTCCCTTCTTATGCATCTTAATTGTGCAGTGAAGCAATGACAGTCCCGGTAGTGGAGGGATCTTTAGCTGTGGAGAATCAGCCCAGCCTACCAGTTGGGGTAGGAGTGGGAACAAGTGTGGGAGGTGCTACAACTAGTGGGAACAGTAGCACTGCTATGGGATCTCCCGTTACTTCAGGTGAGATAAATATTTTGAGGTTTCATAGAAACAATTAATGTTCTAAACTGTCGCAAATTAACAGGACGCTAAAAAGACCCAGAACTGAAATATTAGTAAAGGAAGCTGAGAAATTAGAGTTTTCAGGACAAGAATGATAAGATTAAGTTAATAATTGCAAAACGAGACGTTGAGTAATTTCGCCCATTCAAGAGAACCGATAAGATTTAATTTTCTGTAACATTAGTTTAAGTTTTCTGGCATTTTGGCATCATTTTGACTAGTTTAATTGCTCTCGAAATTTGTTTCCATTATATTAAATCCGTCCATCTTTTTTGCGAATTTTTGTACTACCGACTTTACTTGCTGATAGTATTCTTCTAACCTTTTGATTTTTCGTCCTCAAAAATGGTTAAAACAGGCAAAACCAGAAGGGCATTAAAGCGCTGGGAAGTTATTTTAGAGCTTTACTAGTCTCAAATCATGGTGTAATCTGCATTTTTTTGTCGATTTAGACCCCCTTTCACCCCACCTCATTCCACTCCTAACATTGCAAACTCTGCCACCCCTCAATTACAATAGCTTACACCTTTCTCTTTTGCTTATCGAACCCTCTGGTTTAAGTTTGTAATAGTCTGTATTTTGTTTCGTTTTGCGAGATGAATGCTGTAAGTATAGTTCGTACCCCATGAGCGTCTGATTGATTTGGCGTCAGCTTCTATAATTATAATTTATATTAGTCTTGTCGGTCTTTCCTTATTTAATAGCCGCACAGCGATAGCTGGGGCAATTATTGGCCTTCTCTTGTTTTTTTCCAATTCAAAGAAATTTATTTGTATTGGGGCGCTGTCTTTTTTTTAAGATCTGTTCTTACTTTTTCATGATTTTTGGAATCAAATTGGAGTAGAAAAAGCGAGTAATTATGCGGCGTGAATTTTTTGCGCTCTAATTTTAAAGTAGAGTGAGAAAACGGTGTTTGAACAAAAATTCGCTTTCTCGGTAGTGGTTTTTTGTTCACATGCGGCAAATTCACTTTGATTTTTACTGTTTTTTTCAATTTTTTGGATTGGATTTTTTTCTAAATGGTTTTCTGAATCCATTAACAGTACCTTCTATGTATAGTTTTCTGTTTAGTCAATGAAAGTTCTTTGAGTTGTACGTCAGGACTTGTCCTGCTATGTTTTTTATTTCGTCGTCAAGATTTTTGTTACGACCATATGACGTAACAACCACTTCAAATCTGCTTTTTGTTCATTCTGTCATGCAATTTCAACTGAAGTACGTGCGTGACGTCATTTTTTGCTCTTAGTGGAGCGAGTTTTTTTGTTGATTCGCGTGATTAAATTTTTGGTCTCATGTGACTTACCTCACTATCAAATATGACTTCCTGACTGAAATTGACTTTTATTTACTTAAATCCAAAGAGATAAGGTCAAGTGATTGTGTCACTCGAAATGAAGGTTATTTGAGAGCTGCTAATAGAGGCAGCAATAACGGGGCAATAACTTTTACAGATTCTCAATCAAAATATAACATCTCAGCCCTTAATGAAAAGAATATCTTTTTCTGGTCTGTCTTACTGATTTTTTGAGACTGCAGATCTACAAAGTTATTGCGGCTATTTTCTGACAATCTGCCAGCTATGTTATGCAAATTTTTGTAATACCGACTGATGGCTTTCTTCGTCCTTTTCACTTTTCGTCCTCAAAGTGGTATAAACAGGTAAAGTCCAGAAGCCAGTAAGTTGCTGAGCAGTTACCTGAGCAGTTTTAGGATCTTCCGTTTGTGCCCTCCCTGTATGTTATGCACCCTCCAGGTACTCAATACGTGCCCTTAAATAGTAAATCAGTATTTAAAAATATGGCACGTGCGTCTTGGGGGTGCAAATAATGTACACCCCCTGAGTTGGGATGGGGCACAAACGAAGAAGATCCGAGCTATACTAGTCTCTTAGTGAATATGTGATACATCGCGAAGATCAAAACATAAGTTAAAACTTCGAAATAAACAAAACTTTTTAAACTGATGTTGGTGAAGTAAATTTAATTAATGGCTACTAATTTGAACTGAATCGTGGACCAATATCAGTTTATCTTTATCTAGACGGTTCTTTAACTTTTCATACTGATAACAACTATAAAAACTTGTGAATTTTTGTACTTTTAGGCCATTTTGAGTTCAATTTTAAAAAAAAAATAAAATTCTTGTTACACGTGCTCGAGACCTCGACAATGGTGTCCAGACCACCGACTGACCGACAATTTTTGGATCTGCAAAATGCTGAATGCTGCGTGGATTGTCTTCTGTAGCGAAATGTCGCACAGAGAAGTAAGAAGAGCTACAGGTAACAAATCTCTTCCTTAGTATGTGCGGACAAGACGCACTTCTGAAATTTAGGAGTCTTATGAGCCCCAGGAAACTACTAGACACTCCTTTTAAGGAGATCAGACTAGTAATTCAAAACTATGGTTCTCCCAAAGAGAGGGTAATAACGGCAGAAATGACTAAATTTCTGTCCGTTGTCCATGGCGTCGGAGAATCCGACGATGATTTCTTAACGCGCCTAAGAGGCACGCTATTGTGACTTCCAGAAACTAAAAACAGTGACCAATCCCGAGGAAGAGTTGGTAAAAGTAAAGTTTATTTCAGGTTTGAGAGACCTTGAGGCAAAATTAGGACTATTAGACGGCATCAAAGCTAAGCCAACGAGGACTTTCTGAAATGACAGAAAGCCTACAGTTCAGAAAAAAAAGCAATGGCTTTTGCGGTTTCTTCAACAGGTAATAAACCGGTTATGCTGAAAGAAGTGGGATACAACTTCCAAAAGACCTTCAGGAAACCGAGTGAAAAGTTCACTTGTAGCAAAGGCAACTTTGCAAAAATGTGCAAAAGTTAAACCCAGCCTAGGTCAAGTAAATCCGACCAGCACAACATCTGCGAGGAAGAGGGTAATTTGTCGTGAAAACGTGTTTAACTTGTCAGCGAAATGGGAGTACATTACAGTAAAAGACCAGCAAATATAAATGCAAGTTGATACCGGTGCTGATAGTACTGTGATATCATCTTTCATCTGGAATGAGTTTGTTAAACCTCATTTAGATGGGAAAATCAGACGTCTTGAGGCCTATGATGGTCATCAACTGACGCTTTTGGGATCATTACCATGTGATGTTGAGTGAAACGGAATTAAGTATATGCAACAAGTTGCATTTGTGCAATCCGACAAAGAATTTGGACTACTCGGGAAAAACATATTACCCCAAGAAGGCATCAACAGTGTGTGATGAAAACTACCTGCAGTCAAAGGATACAAAACGCTTGTGAAAATCATACCGGGATCACAGCCGATGTTCTGCAAGGCTGGAAAGATACCTCTACCTCTACAAGACAGGGTCAAGGAAAAACTTGAGACTATGGTGCGACAGGGCATCCTGAAGCCAGTGCAACCAGATGGGGTCACAAATGCATCCCCAGTATTTTGGAAGCGGAAGAAAAATGGAGCTCTAAGACTATGCGTGTACCTTGAAGTTCACATTAACGGCCCGACATGGAAAGCATATTCCATAATCTGTATGGGGCCTCTTACTTTGACAAAATTGACGTATCAGACGCATATTATCAAATGAAATTGGACGAGGACGCAAAACAAATATGTACAATCAACACATCGCAAGGATTGTTTTAGATGTGCAGGCTTCCTCCGGGCTTGAAGAATTCCTCATCAATCTTCCAGAATTCCATTGAGTCAACTCTCAAAAGAATCAAGAGCGTGGTCATCTTTCAAGGGTGTGATCAGCATACTTGTATATGGAACGACAAAAGAGCAATACGAGAAACGAATGCTTGCGGTCAACTGTCGACTACTTGAAGAATTTCGCCTTCATTGAAATCCAACTCTAAACCATTCTCAATTGTTAGTTTTCTTGAATACTCAGTTTTAAAGGAAGGACTAGCACCCGATTCTAAAATTGTTGAGCAAATCAAAAATGCAAAACCATTATCAAATATGAAACAACTAGAGTCTTTTGTCGGCCTAGCAAATTTTTATGGACGGGTGGTTCCAGATTTTGCTACAACAATGTTACCTTTGGATGAAATGCGAAAAACAAAAATGACGTCTTCAGATGGGAAAAAGAACAGAACGTTTTCGAAAACATAAAAAATGAGTTATGTGCTTACCCACTCGTTCAGCTTTACAGCTTGCCGAAAGAAGCAACCGTGACAACAGACGCCTCTGAAAAAGCAATAGGCGGGGTCATCTCACAGGGAGGACATCCTGTGATCTATGTCTCAAGGAAGTTGTCACAAGCGGAACAAATTTACTCCAATATTGAGCGAGATGCACTTGCAATCGTCTTTGTGGTCACAAGACTGAAACAACTCCTGCGCGAAAGGAGGTTCGCTTTACAAACTGACCACAGACCTCTCAAATATCTCTTTGCACCAGACAAGGAAATTCCTATAACAGCATCAGCAAGAATCACGAGGTGGGCTATATCGCTGATGGGATTTGACTTCGGATTGAAATATACACCCGGAGAGCAGATCTCCCACGTTGATGCCTTGAGCAGACTAGGTTTTGATGATAACGACAATGATTGGGTCTGCTTTGATCTCGACAATATCTAATTTGTCCAATCCGACCTGGTGACGCAGTCAGAGGTTGCAACTGAACACGGATCAAGTCGACTCTTCCAAGATGTCATCAGAAGCATAAAAAGTGGAAACTGGAAACAGTACTCAGAAGCAGAGAAAGGTTTCGGACAACAGAAAGACGCATGTGGTGATGGCCAAAGCCCATGAGACAAACTTAGGCAAAAATGCACCTGAAACAGCAGTCCGAGTAATAACATGGTGGCCCGGCATCAGTCAAGAAGTTCTTCGATATTTTAAGTAAATGTAAGGAATGCCAAGAAAACAGGCCTAGCCTGGGGAAAACAGTATCTACTTGGCCAGAAGCAGAAGTTTGGGAAAGACTCCATATGGACTGCGGTTACGTTAAGGACGAAGGTAGTATCTTAGTAAAAGTAGACGCGGGATCATGCTGGATAGAAGCTTTCCCTGCGGGAAATAGAACCTCACAAACAGTGAAGGCGTACTTGAGGCAAATCTTTGCAAGATTTGGGATACCAAAAACGTTAGTATCAAACTATGGTACCGAGTTTGTAAGCGGTGACCTAAAATGGGGTGAATCACTTGTTCATTCTTGGAAAAAACTTGTTCATTCTTAAGTTGTAAATTAACCAATATCAGTTTATCTATATCTAGACGGTTCTGTAAATTTTCATACTGATAGCAACTATGAAAACCTGTGAATTTTCACATGTAGGCCATTTTGGGTTCAATTATTAAAATAATAAAATTCTTATTACTCGTGCTCGGGACCACGACAGCAAAAATTTCCGAATCTAATGAGAGTGAAAAATCATTGCGTGGGGGTTGTCCGCCTTAGTTATTTCTACCTTGCTGCTATGAAGCGAGTGGTGGTGCTGCTTACAAAGGCTGATATTATAGTTCCTTTCGGCTCGATATGCCTGGACTGCCCTTTGCCAAATGTTGTTCTTCGGCAACAGTTTCGAACTTCGTGAGATTTGCTTCACAAATTTTCGTTCGCTACCATGAAAAAGAACCATTTCTGATTCCATTTCTGGTTCTGATTAAGAACCAGTTCTAAATTTGTACATAGAAATCAACATTATCCTTTTGTTTCAACAAAATTGACAGTTTTGAATATTGCTCGTGTCCTCAAGGTGTGGGTGGCTTACATTTGCCAACAGCTTGCCTGATGTTGGCGAAGAATTCGCCCGACCTTTCGTTTTATCTTGTGAGGAAGGTTACTGGATTTGAATTATATTTAACTTGGCGTCCCAAAACTGTAATATAACTTTTAATTCCAAAGAGATTCTCTGGATATTATTTAGGCTGTCTGAGCCCGATGAAACTTTGACCAAAATACAGCAGACAGGTGGTACATTCCAGAAAATCAAGAGGTTTTTGAAAAATACAAGAAAAATTGAGAACTCTGTGAGCTTTTTATGTATTTTGGCAGCAGATTGTTCTCTATACCGCCGTGAATTTTTATTCTCTATTCACACTCAATTTTATAATTCAATATTTTTCTGATATCTTTTTTTTCTGATGTGAAATTTTACGTGTAAGGTAGCTTTTATGTTCGAAGCTTCACGAGGTCCGAATTGTTGAAGTCAGAGCCGTTCATAATTAGTCTGTGTTTATTATTTGCAAGGTTTGATTTTAAAAAACATTCTACAGAAGTTCTGGTTGGCAGATTAACGATCTGTACATTGAGATAGGTTTTAGCGATCATTTGAGCACTTAGCGATCGTTCTATCAAAAGCCCGTATCTGCCGCTCAAGAACGCATGGAACTCAGGAAGAAGTAAGTGATTGCGTGATGTCATTTGCTAAACTCTTGAGCACCCGTTTTCAGTCCATTTGAATGGTTATTTTAGCGATCATATGTGACTTGACTACAATAAGTAGACTGTTCTTGACCACACAAAATTTCTAATTGCATACCAGATGATTGCATCGAAAGTACTGCTCCTGTTTAACAAGACTCTTTCTGAAAAACTCGGCAAATTTTTTGTACCGCATCAAAACAATTAAGGTTGCTTGACTTTTTAAAAAAGAGGCTTTCAGATTCTTCGTTTCTTTGGCTGCTTGTCAATGAAAGTCAATCGGGGCTACTGCATTCTGCCAGGTATGCGTTTTGGTTTTGATTGTCGAGTTGCTTCCATAAGTGTCGCTTTCGAAATAAAGTCTAGCTGCTCTCCTTCAGCTCTTTGAATTTAATGATTCTGAATCTGTTGTTTTTGGAATTCTCATTCT
Source organism: Convolutriloba macropyga (assembly GCF_964194025.1). Lineage (NCBI taxonomy): Eukaryota > Metazoa > Xenacoelomorpha > Acoela > Convolutidae > Convolutriloba > Convolutriloba macropyga. The sequence goes on along the minus strand of NW_027453432.1, from coordinate 20,065 downwards.
TGAAAAATGGCAACCAGGGCTATTTGTGTACCTGTCAATTGTGTGACAAGATTGCTTTGATCAAATTCTTTGATTTTATCTATCGAGATAATATTACAGCATAACTTTCCTCATGTCCCAAAGCAGCTAATTTTTTTAAATAGCGGCCTTCTTCTCAGCCGGCTACTATAGCGGTCCTATTTTTTTCACAATCCAAGATAGTTGGATTGTATTCGTTGTATTGGTGCGCTCATTTTTTTAAATCACTTTTTTTTACTCTTGTCAACGAGAAAGCAAATTATAGGATTGATTTTTGTCGTGAACTAGTAAAAGAAGCGGAACGCGAGCGGTTTTAAGGCGTGATATTTGTTCTAACTGCTTTTGAAATGGAGTGAGAAAATAATGCTCGAACAAACGCAATTTTTGTCACGTGCGTGAGTTTGATTTCTGTGTTGAACGTTTTGTCTTAATTTCGGCACGAATGTCTTTAAAAGGTGACTCATTTGCTCTAGCAGAGCATAATTTTGCTTTTTGATTTCATCAAAGTGCAGCTAAGCTAATGAGTTACACGCCATTTTGTTCATAAAGTATTTATTATTTTTAGTTTTGTCCGTTTTTAATTGCTCTCAAACGAAGTTTGTAGCAATTATATTAGTCCTGTCGGTCTTTTTTATGCGATTTTTCGCTTGACCGATTTTTCGTCTGACGCTTTTGACTTTTTTTCCTCAAAAACGGGATAAAAAGGTAGCGCCCAGCGGGCATTAAGTGCTCTTGGAGCCTTTCTGCTCTGTTTCAGCTCAAACTGTTTGGGAGACTTATACTTATACTTATGGTGTGAAGGGCGGTTCTTAGAGGTTGAGACCCCCCCCCCCCCCGTGGCTAGCTACTGACGAAGCTAACCGCTCGCCGGTCGTTTGAGAGCAATTCGCCCGACATCAGTCGGTTATGTTTATAGTTCTTGTGATCCGATCACAATATCCCTAATCGCAGGTCTCTTTTTCTCTTCGATGATGCTAAATTGAAGAGATCTAACGATTTCAATTATCTGACATTTTATCTATTTTTTTCTACTTGTTTTCGTTTTTTTTTATTTTATGCCTTGTTTCAGTTATTTTATGCCTGGTTTCAGTTGTTTTTGTCCTATCACTTAATATCATTAATGGTGGGTCTCATTGGCTCTTTCACTACAACATTCGAAGCTTTAATGTGGTTATCTGTTGATATCTAACGTTTGTAATGACTTTGACACTACGCGTTTTCAAAAATAAGTAGTGTTTTTTTACGCGTTTTACAAATTTGTTATCCTATCATTTAAGTTCGTCAATGACAGTTCTCCTTAGCTCTCTCATTTTGTTAAAATAGATCTATTCTAAAATTCCATTTACTGCATCACGGATTTGACTACCTGGGCATGATGTGTTCATTATGCTTTGACTTGATATGTTAACTTTTTAAAGTTTTGCCTTGCTTGCTGGTTTCACTAGTGTCTCAGAAATGGAACGAGTTTGGTTGTTACTCTATTTGCTTTATAGTCTCTGGTCTCAGTTATGACAGCTCCTTCTGATTTCGACTAAATTACATCTATTATATGATTCCAGCCTGTCGCTAATGGTTTTTTAATTTTAGATTTTTCGTTGAAAAGTTATGAGTGAAATGTTTTTGATGCTTATTTTCTTCTTGCTTCTATCCACTGCTCGTATGTAAGCTTTTTATACCTTCTAATAAATGATAATTTTTGTTGTAAAGATTTGACATTTTAGTTACGTTTTTATATGACTATGATCTTGATTTTGTTCAAAGCCTGTTTTGATGTTCAATTTTCGCCGAGTTTCTTGTCTGTTGTCCTTTCTCTTCCTCTCATTTCAAAATCCACGATATTGGTTTTAACTTTCCAAGGTACTATAGCTTAAAGTTTTGCTTAATATGCTGCTATTGGTTTGAATGACTAGATAACTAATTTTCTGAAATATGGTAGGTGTGTTTTCGATATTTTTTTTTGTTTTAGTGTGAGCTCTTTAGAATTTTTTGGGCTTTTCTTAGATCTACTGAATAGATCCACCTTTTTTTTCATTTTATAAATGTCACCAATTTTACGTTTCACTTCTGATTTACCTCTCTCACTGTTTCAACTGAATGGAATATAGAATTCAATTTGTGAATACGGTGAAGGTCAGAAAGTGAAAGAACGAAAAACGCGATAAACTAATGAAGCCAGGGCAATAAGTTATTGTTTAAAGACAGTGCATTCAGCGATCGAAGTTCCTTACAGCATTCTTCATTAATAGTCTTTGATAGGCTTTCAGCGCGGTCGTTTGTTTTCTGTTCTCTCTGGTTTTGGTAAGTTAGTTCGAAATATTTACTCTCAAAGGGCTTTCGCGTATTTTTTCTTTGTACGTTTTGTTCAACTTCTGGAAAACTGGAAGCATGACAATTTTTAACTGTTTTGAGAAATCAAATTTAAAACTTATTGACTATTGTTTTGAGCACTAATAACTTGAATCTTTATAGATTAGTTTGATTCTCGACATCTGTAGCACTATGGCGTTTCCTGTCAAATGCTGTCGAATGGAAAATTTCTAGAAATGTTTATCAAAATCTACGCCCAATACACTATTTGAACCCTATAGATCATTTACATCACATGAACAGGCAAAGCAATGCTTTCTGCGGTTGCAACAGAAATCATCAAGAACAGTCGATTTTATATTCGCAACATGTGACTGAAAACTGATTAATTTTTATTTTTCCCGATAAAATTCAGCCGCGCTTTATTGCTGCTCAGATAAAATTCATATAAACAAAATCATGCCCTAATGAGTCATCTTTTAAAACAGACTATAAATTCCCAAAACTGACATGAACAGAACAAGTGTCAGGCAAAAAATCAGAATGAAAAATTTAATGTTACAGCGCTGGATTAGTCGTAGACCAAGGTACGGGTAATGAATCGTTATAATATCTCCGTTTTAATTTAAGTAATCAAATCGTTTTCTTTTCAGTGGTTCCGAACTCAGTCAAAGTAAGAGCTGTAGATCAGTTATTTTTCTGCCCTGGTCCTTTGTCAGCGCTATATCATATCTAATGCTGCTAATTTTTAAAACGCTCGGCTATTTTTGATTTTCAGTCACACTTTGTCAGTTAATGATTCATGTTCGCCAAGTATGTAATTAAAATCCACCCGAATTCACTCGATTTTTGTTTCTGCGGAACAACGAAGTTTTCAAAGTCCTTCAGCAATAAGTAGTAAGTCCTTCAATAATAAGTAATAAGTGGTAGAAATAAGGCTCTCTCAGCACAGTCTCTGATCTTAGCTGGACAACTCGGGAGTCTTTTTATTTGAAATTTTATTTGAAAAATGAACCTCTCACTGCAATTAATGTAAGAAACGAGACAGAAAGTGTCAGGAATGCGTTATCTCAAAGGTTTTTGGTGAGAATTTTATTCTTTATTTGTTCACATAAGTGGATCGTTAGCGACTGAAAAGAATTTTTGGAAAACAGAACTACTTTTGAACTTCAAATTTTATATTTTACAATTCTTTAATGCCAAGAGGAGAGAAATTGTTGAAAGGGGAGCAAAAGCTTATCGATTTGTAAGTTTGTTTTAATATTGTGATGTTTACAGAGAAGTTATTACATGGCAGTAAAGTTCATTTGATGTAGTTTATAAAAGTAATGTCCTTCAGTCTTTAATTATATATCGCCCTCTCACGTAGTTGTCTCGTTTCACCTGAAACAGAAAAGTGTTCTTTTAAACGTCTCTTGATAAGAATGGATTTGACCTGAAAAGCTCAGATACATCTGTGTGCATTTTTAAGGTCTTCCATTTCTGTCGGCCGTAGACTCACTGACGTCAGTGTCTCCCATCCTCCAGTCCCTCTTCTCACGCATCGAGGCGGAATTCCAGACATTGGTCCAAGAAAACGCCAGGCTGCACAGTGAAAACGCTAAGTGTGAGTTAACATTGCTTGCATCTGACAGCGAAATTAAGTAAATAAAAAATTTGACTGCAGTGCTTTAAAAGGCTCATTTTTAAGGTGACGACTAATTATCTGTTCACAATTAGGGTGTTAGCATGCCGTTAGTGATACGCAGTTCATTGCGTTCAAAAATTCGGTAATCTAAATAAAATATGTAGCCATTGTTGTACTGCTTCCTTGAAGCCGGTTTGTTTTTTTGAATCTGATAAGTTCATTTGCTGTGCTTTGAAATTGAGGTTACCTTTGTCTGTGTAGAGATATCTTGCCGAATTTATATTCACGGTGTTTAATTGCTCTCACATAAAGTTTGCAGCAATTATATTAGTTCTGTTGGGCTTTCCTTTTTATGCAATTTTTCGTGACACCGATTTCTCGTTTGATAATTTTCGTCTTCTAAGCTTTTAACTTTTGGTCGTCAAAAACGGTAAAAACAGATAAAGCCCGGAGGGTATTAGGTCGCTGAGCGGTTATTTTTGAGCTTTACGAGTCTCATTGAGGAGAAATCAAGGAAGATGCTCAAAAGACAAAATCATGGTGTAAGGGGTAGTTTGTTCTTTTTTGGCGATTTAGACCCCCAATTCACCCCACCTCATTTCACCCCTAACATTGCAAATTCGATCCGTTTGCAACAGTAGCATTGAAAGTTCCTTTGCATAGCATTGAAATTGAGGTTATCTTTATGTATAGAGATATCTGACTGGATCTATCTTCAAGGTGTTTAATTGCTCTCACACCAAGTTTGTAGCCATTATATTAGTCCTGTGGTCTTTTTTGTGCAATTTTTCGCTTGACCAATTTTTTATCTGAGCCATTTTGAGTTTTTGTCCTCAAAAAAGGGATAAACAGGTAACGCTTGGAGGGCATTAAGTTCTCTTAGCGCCTTACACCTAACCAGTCTCGTAAGACTGCGCTTCAGCAAAACTGTATTGAGGCGACAGTCTCATGGTATCACGGGCGGTTCTTTATCTTGCGAGTTTGTTTTGGCCTCGGCTTCCATAATTGTTTATTTCAAAATAAAGTTTAGCTGCAGTCTTCAGCTCTTTAAATGTACTGATTCTGAATCTGTTGCTTTTGAAATTTATTATCAAAATTTTTACCGAACAGGGTTATTTTTGTAACAGTCAATTGTGTGCGAAGACTGCTGTGATAAAATTATCGATTTAGGTAGTATTGCAACATAGCTTTCCTGATGTCCAAAAGCAGCTACATAATTTGTTTTAATTGCTATCATGTGCTTAAAATGTGTTTCTTTTTGTTCATCTGCTTTGATTGAGAAGTTTGATTGAAAAATATTGAAAGTATTTTTTATTATTTGCTCTCAAACAAAATTTGTAGCAATTATATTAGCCGTGTGGGTCTTTTTATGCAATTTTTCGCTTTACTGATTTTTTATCTGACTTTTTAACTTCTCGTTCTGAAAAACAGACCAAACAATTAAAGACAGGAGGGCAATAAATGGCTGAGAAGCTCTCTTAGCGCCTTACTCGTCTGTAAGTATGCAGTTCACGAATACTGTTTTGAGACAATGTCATGGTGTGAAAGGTGGCTCTTAATATTAAATGTTTGATGCTCCTCAGCTCAGTCACCTCCTCCCCTCAGTCACCTAAACCCACCCCCCCCCCCCCCCCCCCCACCAACAATCCCTCTGTCAACGCCCTCAACCTGCAGATTTGGGCCCCCTTTCGTTTAGCCAGCCCTTCCAGCCTCTAGCAATTCGCCCAACGTTAGTCTGTTAGGTTTTTAAAAGCTGCCCCCGTCTTTTCCAAATGCCTATTATAGCGGCTCTGTTGTTTACAATCGAAAAGTTTAAATTTTTTTGGTGCGCTCTTTTTCTCAAGATCTGTTCTTTTTGGTTTGTCAATGAAAAGTCAATCTGTCTTTTTTATTTCAATGAGAAGTCAATCAGACTGGTGATTTTAATCACGCTAGAGCAGTAATGGGAGCGGAAACGCGAATAGGTTTGAGGCGTGAATTTTTAATGTTAGTAATTGGTGTTTGAACCAATTTTTTGTTTTTGAAAGGAATTTTTTTCACATGCGGCAGTTTGACTTCTCTTTTTGCTGTTTTTCTGATTTAGCTAATGGTTTCAAAGGGTCATATTCGTGTTCCAATAATGCATAGTTGTTGTCTTTGAAATCAGAGAAGGGCATTTAATATTTATGATTTAGACGCTTTTTGTTTTAATAAAGTTCCAGTGATTTTTACGAATCGAAGAGGAAAATTGAGATTCTACATTTTTTTTAGCTGACGCCTGCTGGTTCACGACAACTTTTAACATTTGTTTTTGAACATTGACTTGTTTTAGAACGTTGACTTTTGTTTTTGAGCATTGGACTTTAACAGTGGCGTAGCTATTAAGATGTAGAGCTTAGGAACTGCTAGTAAAATTCAAGGTGAAGAGGTCATTCCGAGAATTTTTTGATCCGATCTTTCTAACCTAACTCCCACCCCAACCTACCCCAACCGTTTCCGTTGGTCTGTGTTTGTTCCTGTTTCATAAATGGTTGGTCTCATTGAGGGTATATTGAAGAGGGTAAATGTTTTTCTGATTTAGCTAATGGTTTCAAAGGGTCATATTCGTGTTCCAATAATGCATAGTTGTTGTCTTCGAAATCAGAGAAGGGCATTTAATATTTATGATTTAGACGCTTTTCGTTTTAATAAAGTTACAGTGATTTTTACGAATCGAAGAGGAATATTGAGTTTCTACAGTTTTTTTTAGCTGACGCCTGCTGGTTCACGACAACTTTTAACTTTTGTTTTTGAACATTGACTTGTTTTAGAACGTTGACTTTTGTTTTTGTCAGTGGCGTAGCTATTGTCATTGGCGTAACTTTAACAGTGGCGTAGCTATTAAGATGTAGAGCTTAGGAACTGCTAGTAAAATTCAAGGTGAAAAGGTCATTCCGAGAATTTTTTGACCCGATCTTTCTAACCTAACTCCCACCCCAACCTACCCCTGCCGTTTCCATCCGTTGGTCTGTGTTTGTTCCTGTTTCATAAATGGTTGGTCTCATTGAGGGTATATTGAAGAGGAATAGAAGCTTTGTTTGGTTTCATGTGACATCACAAAGTTTTTTAAATTTGTCAACACTTGTTTTCGGAAAGCATGTGATTTTTGGGTTCTGCAATTTTTTGATCTTTTTTTTCATTCAATCTCACTAAGGACAGTTCTCAAAGTTTGCCATCCTGGAATAAATTAATATTATTAATGATTTGAGTTCTTTTTTTCCATGATTTGGACAAATTTTGTTTCAAAAAAATTATTGAGTTAGGGAGTTTGCGTATTTTTTGTACTGTTTGCTGTACATCAGTCAATCATCTTCATTTCAAGTCTCGTGCGTTGCTAATGAAGCTGAAATGATTTGAATGACCTGTTTCAGTTCATACATATTGTTTCCTATTTGTTTGACCCAATTTATTTCAAAGTTGTTGGTGAATTTTTCAGGTTTTGCCCCATTTATTCTTTTAGTTGTCTAATAAATAATTGTCGTTAACAACCATTGTCATTGGTTGCTAATGAGACATAGTTGAACCTTCTTTTTGCCTGAGTTCCTATCAGTTGTTTTTGAATTTTAAACTATTTCCAAAAAAAACATTGGCGGATTTTTAGTCGTGCAGGTTTTTGTTGCCTTTCTTTTCGTCTTTTCAGTTACTCTCAAAAATTATAGTTGTCATTGTCCTCGTAGTGGGGCGTGATTAATGCCAACGTATAAACTTCAACTGTTAGATATCGTTTTCGTTGACTCAGATACCATTTTTTTCGGAGATTTTTTGAATTTTTGAATCTTGCTTGTTTGTCGTTTTTTCAGGGAATGGAGCTGCTAATGTTCTATGAGTTAGGTTATATGCAACGTTGACTGTCAGATTTGAGGTTGCGAGACAGTTGGTAATTGTCAGGTTTTACTTGAATCAGTTTTTTGTAATTCATTACATGTCCTGCTCTTCTTCTTCGTCGAACAAAAAATTTCGCTTTATTTTAGTTCATAGCTTGTTCAAAATTTTGCGTGTTCTTCTCTGTCTGCTTTGTTCTTCTCTCATTCTGCTCAAGGTGATTTCAAGCAATTGTTGCTCATCCAAATAATCTAGAATCAACATGTGAGTTTCGAAAACTAAATGAAAATAGAAGCGAGATAAAGAAATCCATGAAGCCCAATTTGAGATGACACCTATTTGAACTGTTCTTGTAAATCTTAGTAACCATCTCTAAATCTTACTCATACTAGTCACTGTATCTTTTCAATGAGAAGCAAGAGTATTCAACTACGAAATGACATTGCACTTAAAAAAGGTTTTGTGCTAAAAATTTCAATCCCAATCGGGGCTATGGGCGGCAATTCTTTGGCAATCTATCTTTCTTATATTGCGCCGAAACGTTGCTTGCAGCAGTTATATCAGTCTTGCGCTCTAATTCGTGAGATTTGTTACTCGACCGATTTGTCGTCTGACGCTTTCAACTTTGTCCTCAAAACGAGACAAACAGGTAAACATTGGGCCTTAAATTGCTGAGCAGCTCTTAATGCTTTACGAGTCTCTAATTATGCGATTCACTAAAACCTTCGGAAAGACCTGAAGTTATTGGATGAAGGACGTTTCTGAGGAGTTTGAACCCCCAGTTACCGAGTTTAGACGACCGCTATTTGAACTTAATCTTTTAATTCTTGTTTTCCTTTTCTGACTCTTATCGATAACAGCCACTATATCTTTTCAATAAGAAACCGAGAGAATAATCCCAACCGGGATTATGGGCGGCCATTCTTTCGCAATATGCCGGTTATTTTTTATTGCTGTTTATATATTGCGCTGAAATTGTGCTTGCAACAACTATAATACTCCTGCTCTCTATTTTATGCAATTGCTTTATGGACCAATTTTTCGTCTGACGCATTTAAGAGGTAAAGAACATAGAACCTTAAATTGCTGAGCAGCTCTCTTAGTGTTTTGCTGGTCTCTAATTACGCGATTCACTAAAAACTTTCGGGGAGCGTAAATTCACTGTATGAAGGGCGGTTCTTATTAAAACTCATTCACCCTCGTCTAGCGATCCACCATGCTAGTATACCTGAGCCCCATCTGACTAATACTGGAGCCAACAGCTCGTCGATCTTTTGAGAGCATTTTACGTTAGTCGATTATGTTAATTTTTGTTATATTTTGTTAGAGTAATTGTTGGCCTTCCCTTGTTTTATAGCAATTGCTGATTTTTATTTGTGCTGCAGTTTCTGATCAGAAGTAACTTTACTTTCAATTTTTTTTGTTCTCTGTGGGGCTTTTTTCATGTTCGACATGCACTCTCGCACCTCCCTCCCCCCCCCCCCCCCCACACCCACACATGCATGAAAAAATACGCACATGCAAGCATGCAGAACATCTTATAAAACAGCTTCCAAATCGGGCTGAACCAAAAGGAGCACTGTCGTCTTATCCGCTTTCTTATGATAGATCTCGTTTTCACATGCTTAGTAACGACCTAACCAAAGAACAAATTGAAGCCCTCATACCGACAATCTTGAAAACTTGAGTGGGCTTACACATTGAAAAATGCGCTTTTCTATACGGAGGTCATCGGAAATGAGAAAAATCGAATTGTTTTTGTCTGGTGGTGTGCTATTGCTCTTGATTCTGCTCTTATCTTGCTCTTAACGTTTATATCAGGGATCTTATTGCCATCAAATACTTATCGTCATAAGCATTTGAATTACATCCCATGCAGACAATGTGACTTTGACTGTGTACCTTAACGCTCATCTCGAAAGTTCGAGACCAAAACTGTAACTCCAACGAGACCAGAACTGGTCTGTTATTGTGTTCCCTAAGCTGTTTAATTGTATACTAATTCTAAGGACGCGTGATTTCAAAATTTAAAATAAGTATTGTTATTTCTATAGGTTTTTGAATTACTTTTTCTTTGAAAGAGATTTTTTTTGTGTCTGGTTTTTTTTGAACACATAGGGTTATATGCTATGTTGACTGTCAGATTTTGAGGCTGCGAGAAAGTTAGTAATTGTCAGGTTTATACGTTAATCAGTTTTTCATAATTCAGTACTTGTCCAGCTTTTTTCTTCGAACAAAAAATTTCGCTTTATATTGGTTCATAGCTTGTTCAACAATTTGCGTGAATGTCTTTTTGACTTCTCTGAATGTTTTGCTTTTCTCTCATTCTGCACAAGGTGACTTCAAGCAGCTGTTGATCATCGAAATAATTTAGAGTCAAAAGAGTCCGTTTCGAAAACGAAATGAAAAATAGAAGCGGGATAAACCCAAAAAGACCCAATTTTAGATGACCGCTACTTAAACTTTGTTATTATAAGCCTTAGTTACCATTTCTGATTCTTATTGATACTGGCCACTGTATCTTTTCAATAAGAAACGAGAGATTGATCAACTAAGAAATGAGATTGTACTTAAAAAATGTTTTGTGCGAAAAGTTTCAACCCCAATCGGGGTTATGGGTTGCCATTCTTTCGCAATATGCCGGTTATTTTTTAATTGCTGTTTAGATTTTGCGCTGAAACGGTGCTTGCAGCATCTATAATACTCCTGCTCTCTATTTTATGCGATTGGTTTATGGACCAATTTTTCGTCTGACGCTTTTAACGTTGTCCTCAAAAACAAGGCAAACTGGTAAAGAACATAGAGCCTCAAATTCCTGAGCAGCTCTCTTAGTGCTTTGCTGGTTTCGGATTATGCGATTCACTAAAAACTTTCTGGGAGACCTTAACTCACTGTATGAAGGGCGGTTCTGATTAAAACTCTGGCATCCACCCTCGTCGAGCGATCCACCATGCTAGTATACCTGAGCCCCATCTGACTAATACTGGAGCCAACAGCTCGTCGATCGTTTGAGAGCATTTTACGTTAGTGGATTATGTTAATTCTTGTTAAGTTTTGTTAGAGTAACTGTTGGCCTTCCCTTGTTTTATAGCAATTGCTGATTTTTATTTATGCTGCAGTTTCTCAGAAGTAACTTTACTTTCAATTTTTTTTATTTGTTCTCTAAGAGTACGGCTCATCAGATGTAACCATAACTGCTCTTTTTTCTTCGAACAAAAATTTTCGCTTTATATTGGTTCATAGCTTGTTCAACAATTTGCGTGAACGTCTTTTTGACTTCTCTGAATGTTTTGCTTTTCTCTCATTCTGCACAAGGTGACTTCAAGCAGCTGTTGATCATCGAAATAATTTAGAGTCAAAAGAGTCCGTTTCGAAAACGAAATGAAAAATAGAAGTGGGATAAACCCAAAAGGCCCAATTTTAGATGGCCGCTACTTGAACTTTGTTATTGTAAGTTTTAGTTACCATTTCTGATTCTTATTGATACTGGCCACTCTATCTTTTCATTCAGAAACACGAGTATGTTCAACTACGAAATGACACAAGTGCACTTAAAAAGTGTTCTATTCTAAAAGTTTCAGTCCCAATCGGGTTATGAGCAGCGATTCTTGGCAATCAGTCGGTTTTATGTGTTGCTGTTTTTATATTGCGCTGACACTGCGCTTGCAGCAATTGTATTAGTCATGCGCTCTATTTCTTCAGATTTGTTACTCGACCGATTTGTCGTCTGACGCTTTCAACTTTGTCCTCAAAACGAGACAAACAGGTAAACAACATTGGGCCTTAAATTGCTGAGCAGCTCCTAATGCTTTACGAGTCTCTAATTATGCGATTCACTAAAACTTTTGGGGAGACCTAAAGTCACTGTATGAAGGGCGTTTCTTAAGACTTTGAACCCCCCAGTTACCGAATTTAGATGACCGCTATTTGAACTTTTTTCTTTTAAGTCTTGTTTTTTTTCTGACTCTTATTGATGCTAGCCACTGTATCTTTTCAATAAGAAACGAGAGATTGATCAACTAAGAAATGAGATTGTACTTAAAAAATGTTTTGTGCGAAAAGTTTCAACCCCAATCGGGGTTATGGGTTGCCATTCTTTCGCAATATGCCGGTTATTTTTTAATTGCTGTTTAGATTTTGCGCTGAAACGGTGCTTGCAGCATCTATAATACTCCTGCTCTCTATTTTATGCGATTGGTTTATGGACCAATTTTTCGTCTGACGCTTTTAACGTTGTCCTCAAAAACAAGGCAAACTGGTAAAGAACATAGAGCCTCAAATTCCTGAGCAGCTCTCTTAGTGCTTTGCTGGTTTCGGATTATGCGATTCACTAAAAACTTTCTGGGAGACCTTAACTCACTGTATGAAGGGCGGTTCTTATTAAAACTCTGGCATCCACCCTCGTCGAGCGATCCACCATGCTAGTATACCTGAGCCCCATCTGACTAATACTGGAGCCAACAGCTCGTCGATCGTTTGAGAGCATTTTACGTTAGTGGATTATGTTAATTCTTGTTATATTTTGTTAGAGTAATTGTTGGCCTTCCCTTGTTTTATAGCAATTGCTGATTTTTATTTATGCTGCAGTTTCTCAGAAGTAACTTTACTTTCAATTTTTTTATTTGTTCTCTAAAAGTACGGTTCATCAGATGTACTCGTCCTGCTCTTTTTTCTTCGAACAAAAAATTTCGCTTTATATTGGTTCATAGCTTGTTCAACAATTTGCGTGAATGTCTTTTTGACTTCTCTGAATGTTTTGCTTTTCTCTCATTCTGCACAAGGTGACTCCAAGCAGCTGTTGATCATCGAAATAATTTAGAGTCAAAAGAGTCCGTTTGGAAAACGAAATGAAAAATAGAAGCGGGATAAACCCAAAAGGCCCAATTTTAGATGGCCGCTACTTGAACTTTTTTATTGTAAGTTTTAGTTACCATTTCTGATTCTTATTGATACTGGCCACTCTATCTTTTCATTCAGAAACACGAGTATGTTCAACTACGAAATGACACAAGTGCACTTAAAAAGTGTTCTATTCTAAAAGTTTCAGTCCCAATCGGGTTATGAGCAGCGATTCTTGGCAATCAGTCGGTTTTATGTGTTGCTGTTTTTATATTGCGCTGACACTGCGCTTGCAGCAATTGTATTAGTCATGCGCTCTATTTCTTCAGATTTGTTACTCGACCGATTTGTCGTCTGACGCTTTCAACTTTGTCCTCAAAACGAGACAAACAGGTAAACAACATTGGGCCTTAAATTGCTGAGCAGCTCCTAATGCTTTACGAGTCTCTAATTATGCGATTCACTAAAACTTTTGGGGAGACCTAAAGTCACTGTATGAAGGGCGTTTCTTAAGACTTTGAACCCCCCAGTTACCGAATTTAGATGACCGCTATTTGAACTTTTTTCTTTTAAGTCTTGTTTTTTTTCTGACTCTTATTGATGCTAGCCACTGTATCTTTTCAATAAGAAACGAGAGATTGATCAACTAAGAAATGAGATTGTACTTAAAAAATGTTTTGTGCGAAAAGTTTCAACCCCAATCGGGGTTATGGGTTGCCATTCTTTCGCAATATGCCGGTTATTTTTTAATTGCTGTTTAGATTTTGCGCTGAAACGGTGCTTGCAGCATCTATAATACTCCTGCTCTCTATTTTATGCGATTGGTTTATGGACCAATTTTTCGTCTGACGCTTTTAACGTTGTCCTCAAAAACAAGGCAAACTGGTAAAGAACATAGAGCCTCAAATTCCTGAGCAGTTCTCTTAGTGCTTTGCTGGTTTCGGATTATGCGATTCACTAAAAACTTTCTGGGAGACCTTAACTCACTGTATGAAGGGCGGTTCTTATTAAAACTCTGGCATCCACCCTCGTCGAGCGATCCACCATGCTAGTATACCTGAGCCCCATCTGACTAATACTGGAGCCAACAGCTCGTCGATCGTTTGAGAGCATTTTACGTTAGTGGATTATGTTAATTCTTGTTATATTTTGTTAGAGTAATTGTTGGCCTTCCCTTGTTTTATAGCAATTGCTGATTTTTATTTATGCTGCAGTTTCTCAGAAGTAACTTTACTTTCAATTTTTTTATTTGTTCTCTAAAAGTACGGTTCATCAGATGTACTCGTCCTGCTCTTTTTTCTTCGAACAAAAAATTTCGCTTTATATTGGTTCATAGCTTGTTCAACAATTTGCGTGAATGTCTTTTTGACTTCTCTGAATGTTTTGCTTTTCTCTCATTCTGCACAAGGTGACTCCAAGCAGCTGTTGATCATCGAAATAATTTAGAGTCAAAAGAGTCCGTTTGGAAAACGAAATGAAAAATAGAAGCGGGATAAACCCAAAAGGCCCAATTTTAGATGGCCGCTACTTGAACTTTTTTATTGTAAGTTTTAGTTACCATTTCTGATTCTTATTGATACTGGCCACTCTATCTTTTCATTCAGAAACACGAGTATGTTCAACTACAAAATGACACAAGTGCACTTGAAAAGTGTTCTATTCTGAAAGTTTCAGTCCCAATCGGGTTATGAGCAGCGATTCTTGGCAATTAGTCGGTTTTTTGTGTTGCTGTTTTTATATTGCGCTGACACGGCGCTTGCAGCAAGTGTATTAGTCATGCGCTCTATTTCTTCAGATTTGTTACTCGACCGATTTGTCGTCTGACGCTTTCAACTTTGTCCTCAAAACGAGACAAACAGGTAAACAACATTGGGCCTTAAATTGCTGAGCAGCTCCTAATGCTTTACGAGTCTCTAATTATGCGATTCACTAAAACTTTTGGGGAGACCTAAAGTCACTGTATGAAGGGCGTTTCTTAAGACTTTGAACCCCCCAGTTACCGAATTTAGATGACCGCTATTTGAACTTTTTTCTTTTAAGTCTTGTTTTTTTTCTGACTCTTATTGATGCTAGCCACTGTATCTTTTCAATAAGAAACGAGAGATTGATCAACTAAGAAATGAGATTGTACTTAAAAAATGTTTTGTGCGAAAAGTTTCAACCCCAATCGGGGTTATGGGTTGCCATTCTTTCGCAATATGCCGGTTATTTTTTAATTGCTGTTTAGATTTTGCGCTGAAACGGTGCTTGCAGCATCTATAATACTCCTGCTCTCTATTTTATGCGATTGGTTTATGGACCAATTTTTCGTCTGACGCTTTTAACGTTGTCCTCAAAAACAAGGCAAACTGGTAAAGAACATAGAGCCTCAAATTCCTGAGCAGTTCTCTTAGTGCTTTGCTGGTTTCGGATTATGCGATTCACTAAAAACTTTCTGGGAGACCTTAACTCACTGTATGAAGGGCGGTTCTTATTAAAACTCTGGCATCCACCCTCGTCGAGCGATCCACCATGCTAGTATACCTGAGCCCCATCTGACTAATACTGGAGCCAACAGCTCGTCGATCGTTTGAGAGCATTTTACGTTAGTGGATTATGTTAATTCTTGTTATATTTTGTTAGAGTAATTGTTGGCCTTCCCTTGTTTTATAGCAATTGCTGATTTTTATTTATGCTGCAGTTTCTCAGAAGTAACTTTACTTTCAATTTTTTTATTTGTTCTCTAAAAGTACGGTTCATCAGATGTACTCGTCCTGCTCTTTTTTCTTCGAACAAAAAATTTCGCTTTATATTGGTTCATAGCTTGTTCAACAATTTGCGTGAATGTCTTTTTGACTTCTCTGAATGTTTTGCTTTTCTCTCATTCTGCACAAGGTGACTCCAAGCAGCTGTTGATCATCGAAATAATTTAGAGTCAAAAGAGTCCGTTTGGAAAACGAAATGAAAAATAGAAGCGGGATAAACCCAAAAGGCCCAATTTTAGATGGCCGCTACTTGAACTTTTTTATTGTAAGTTTTAGTTACCATTTCTGATTCTTATTGATACTGGCCACTCTATCTTTTCATTCAGAAACACGAGTATGTTCAACTACAAAATGACACAAGTGCACTTGAAAAGTGTTCTATTCTGAAAGTTTCAGTCCCAATCGGGTTATGAGCAGCGATTCTTGGCAATTAGTCGGTTTTTTGTGTTGCTGTTTTTATATTGCGCTGACACGGCGCTTGCAGCAAGTGTATTAGTCATGCGCTCTATTTCTTCAGATTTGTTACTCGACCGATTTGTCGTCTGACGCTTTCAACTTTGTCCTCAAAACGAGACAAACAGGTAAACAACATTGGGCCTTAAGTTGCTGAGCAGCTCTTAATGCTTTACGAGTCTCAAATTATGCGATTAACTAAAACTTAAAAGCGGAGACCTAAATTCACTGTATGAAAGGCGGTTCTTAAAGAGTTTGAACCCTCCCCCTGGTTAACGAGTCCCCCATCTCCCTCTTAAAACTCTCACATCCACCGTCCTCGACCTAGAGATTGACACCCTCGTCTAGCGATCCACCATACTAGCATACCTGAGCCCCAGCTGACTAATACTGAAGCCAACAGCTCACCGATCGTTTGAGAGCAATTTTTGTTAGTCGGTTATATTAATTGTTGTAATAGTTTTGTTAGAGTTGTTGTTGGCCTCCCCTTAGTTTTATTGCAATTTCAGATTTTCGTTTATGCTGCAGTTTCTGATCAGAAATTACTTTACTTTCATTTTTTCTTATTTTTCACTGTTCTCTAACAGTACGGTTCACCAGAAGTACTGAGGAGGCAGAAATGCAAACATTTAGTGTGGGCGTTTTATAAGTTCGACATGCCCTTCTGCCCCCCTCCCCACACACACACACACACACACCACACGCACGCACACACACACACACACACAACGCACCACACACACACACACCCACACACACACACACGAGCGCGCGCACACACACACGGACACATACACACACACGTACGCACGCACGCAAAAAAAACGCACATGCAATCATTTTCTCACCATCCGCTCAAATATCACCATCATACAAAGAGCTTCCAAATTGGTCTGAACCAAAAGGAGCACTGTCGTCATATTCCCCTTTACTGATAGATCTCTTTTTTTCACATGGTTAATCGCGACTAAAGGACAAAATGAAACCCTCATACCGAAAATCACGAAAACTTGAGTAGACTTATACATTGAAAATGCGTTCTCTTATACGGAGGTTATCGAAAATGAGAAAAATCAAATTGCTATCTGGTGGTGTGCTATCGCGCTTGCTCTCCAACATCTATATGAGCGGGCTTATCGCCATCAAATGCTTATCGCCCTAAGCATTTGCAGTACATCCCATGCAGACGATGTGACTTTGACTACGTTACGTGTACCTTTGCGTTATTTTTGCGTTATTTTCTAGAAAATTCTCGGACTTCTCATGTGATTTTTTTCACGCTTCAATTTTAGAGTGATATCAATTGCTCTCATTGTTTGTCGGTAATGCAAAAGCGGCTGTGAGCGGTTCAAAGCCGTTATAGCTTAGTGATGAAAATGGTTCGAATACCTATGAGGTCGGAGTTTTTGTACCCATAAAAAATTTCTAAGCTATACCCTATCCAAATTCAATTGCCTCAGTCTGTCGTTCGAGAGCAATTCATCCAACCTTAGTCGGATTATGTTTGGTTTAAACCATTTTAGTACCTCTTTTTGTTTGATTGCTCTCGAACGAAGTTTGAAGCAATTATTGTATACCTTTTGGTCTTTTAATGCAAAATTTTTGCTTCACCAATCAGCAATGAGTTCATAAGTGATGAGCTTAATTTGGCCAATTTTTGACCGATTATTCTTCCTAATTGTTCTTAATATTTTGAAAGATTTGACCCTTCGCCGGTATTTGAAGGTTTTTGTAAATGATAATTTAAAATTTTTTAGACCAACTTTTTGAGTCTTAATTAAAAGTTAATTTGATTTGTTATTTTTACTTGCTCTCCAACAAAGTGTGTTGTCAATTGCTCTCCAACGAAGTTTGCAGCAGTT
This sequence comes from Convolutriloba macropyga, assembly GCF_964194025.1. Taxonomy (NCBI): domain Eukaryota; kingdom Metazoa; phylum Xenacoelomorpha; order Acoela; family Convolutidae; genus Convolutriloba; species Convolutriloba macropyga. Next base: position 2,375 of record NW_027453432.1, on the reverse strand, counting down.
GTAATAGTCATGTGATCTTTCGCTTGACTAATTTTCGACTTTTCGTCCTCAGAAACGGGAGAAACAGGTAGCGCTCGAAGGGCACTAAATGGGTGATCATCTCTTTGAGATCTTCAAGGCTCAGTAGTCTCTATGTATGCGATTCACCGATACTGTTTTGAGAAGACGATTTCAGGGTGTGAAGGGTGGTTGTTAGTCTCCTTCAGTTTGACTCCTTCGGTCACCCCCCCCCCCCCCCTAGTCTTATTTTTTGCATGTTTTTTTTATATCTATGTTCTGGGTTGAAACTAATCTGACTGAGAAATCAACGCTCAATTTTTAATGCTTTATCTTCTCAGCTTTCGTTTTTTGGTGTTTTTCTTTAGGAACTACCGACGCTTCGGTCGTTTTCTAAATCCTTCAGCTATTCAATTTTTTTACGACCTGTGATGTCACTCTTTTGGAATTAGCCTTTGTTCGCTCTTACACGCTATTTTTGTTTTGATCTGCGTTGGTGACTTTGTTTTGACTCTTATTGGAGTGAGTTGTGAGGTCCGTCGTGTGAATAATTCTTTTTCGTGACATATCTCTTTAATTGAGGTCAGTTTTACAGAACATATGTCCAGATCAGTTGAAGACATCACATCAATGAGTAGAAAATCCGATTTATCTTTAAGTATTTTTGGATCTCGGTCGTCTCATCTGTATCTTCAGAGTAAATGTCAAGGAATCAATGATAACTTTTTCTACCAGCTATATTTTCTGTGCTAGAGTAATTTATCGAATGTTTTTTGACCCTCATTTGACGCTGAGAGGTAGTTAATATCGATTAGCATTCATTTGGGGATTGTCTGGACCGATTGGAATTCAAGGTTGTACTATAATGAAATCGGCGTCTCGGTATATCTTAAAAACTGCTCATAAATGTATTACAAATTATCATTAATTGTGTAGTCTCTCAGCTGAATATCTTGCTGACTAATGTGGTTTAAGCGAATTGGGTTTGACATTTTAATTTGTCACAGTATCGCAACGGATGGAGCAACTGCAACAATACATCTCTTCCAATACAAGCATGAACAACAACAACCCTAATTTTTGCATGTCCTCTACTGGCAGTACAATCAACAATAACAACATGGACGACAGTGGGTTGTTGGATCCCTCCCCATCATCACAAGCTAACATGCCTCGAGCCCCAGCAGTAATGGGAAGCGGTCCCAATTCCGAGACGTGCACTCCGGTGTCAAGTGTAATATTAAGCAATAATAATACAAATCTCTTGCCAATGTCTGCAGTTGGTGGTGCTGGTGGCGGTACTGCAATAGCCTCAATGCCAAATCAATCAGTGGCTGCTTCTTCAACGACTGATCAGAAAACCAGATTGAGAAGTAACCTCTTTTACCGCAAATAGTTTGTCCTATTCCGCTAGTGTAATAGATTCGCTTTTGACCAAACAGTGATTTATACGAGATTAATATATTGAGAGTAATGAAAATTGATAAATATTTCATAAGACTGACTATCAAATAGACGGAACTACTTATTTGGAGTTATTATTTATGTGGGCTGTAGCTGATTAATTGATTGAAATGTCATTAACTGACATAAAGGTTATGGTACAAGAGAAGTACTTGTTTTAGTGGCGCAGAGGACTAAGACAGGCTTGACTAAGATTGTATCGACATTCAAGGCTGGCACTTTAGACGCCGTCAACTCTGGAGCTATCGGGGCTATTTCCAGTCGCACTGGAGGTGGTTCAAATTCAACGGTAAGCGAAAATGCATTTAGATGGAGTTAAATGAGCAAATCTATATCGAAGCGATACCTGGGGTGGAACTATGCTGTGGGTATCTTCATTTTTCACGACGTGATAAGTTCGTTTTCGACTTTCCAGTATACCTATGCTCTTGTAATTTCACTGTTGATTTTCAAAATAGCTAGTATATTTGAGTGGGGGTTATTTATTAATAGCCGCGAAGCGATAGCGGCTATTATTGGGGACATCGTGGTTTTTTACGACTCGAAGAGGAGTATTGATATTCTACAGGTTTTTTTTTTAGCAGAAAGCAAGTTTGTTCATGACTTGAATTTTGACTTCTTTCTATTCGAGCTTTTACCTCCGTTTTCGATTGTTGACTTCTGTTTTCGAACATTAGATTTTAACAATAGCTTAGTTTGTAATGTATAGCAATTGGTAACAGTCTGTAATTCAAGGTGAGAAAGTTTGATCCCATTTAACCACCTACCCCCCCCCCCCAAAAAAACTACCCCCCCCCACGTACCTAACCCTCCCTCCCCCCCCCCCCCCCAAACGTACCTCCCCCCCCCCCCCCGTTTTTTTAATTCGTCGTCTCCATCGATGATTCTTACGACCTGACTTCTTGGAATTGACT